>NC_088351.1:26667500-26790000 GCF_036884655.1 Musa acuminata AAA Group | reverse complement strand
CCACATGTTTGTTGAAAGTATTCAATGTTCATTATCTTTATATTTCTGTTTCTTGTCAAATTTGCTGTGATTTCTGGGAAATAAAAATTGCTTTTTTTTTGTGGTCTTGAAATTCCACGGGATCAAGTTAATGACTGAATTGGTTGATCATATGGATGAATCTTCATTCAAGCTTAAAGCCTTGGAATTTTGGTTCTAATTGGCTATTTGGAATGTGTGTGGATTCTTGAGTTTTGAAGATTTGACGATTTAGACTATTTGAGTGAGGTGATTAGGGCAAATTTTGTTTTGTGCCTCTGTCTTGTAAATCCTGATAACGTTCGGCATTTGAGTGATACAATATGTGATTCTATGTTAAAACTGATGATTTTACTTTGTAATCAAACAATTTATGTTTTATTTAGTGAAGTTGGATAATTAATTGCCACATGTGTGTTGAAAGTATTCAAATATTTGAGTACTGGTGCTTAACGATTCTGCTGTATTATGATTTTTTTTACCTTCGGGTCATTATCTTTTTGTTTCTGTTTTTTGCATATTTGCCATGATTCTTGGAAAAGAGAATTATGCTATTGATTGTGGCATGGGATCAGAGCATTGGCCGAATTGGTTGATCCTATAAATGGTTCTAGTTGGATATTTGGGATGTGTGCGGAATTTTGAGGACTTCTTGATTCAGGCTTTTCATTAATACTTTGGCATGGTCCTTGAGAAAGCCTAGATAGCATATGGCCATAAGGCATCTAAATAAAGTTCATCAGGCATTGTTTGTTTCTTTATCCCTTTTGTTCTGGCATTTGGCTCTTGCCATTTCAAAAATATAGCCTTTAGAGTTCTATCTTATTTTTGAAGCTGAAAAGATACTTCAAAGAACTTTTTGATTCCTCTAAACTAATCCATGGATCCATGATCTGGGAATAGTTCTTGATATCTAATGTATTACTGTGGAGCTGCATACATACTTCTGATATTTGCTAGCATATTTAGGCCAGGCCAGCTCCATATTTTATCTGAGTTCTAGCTAAAGCTATAACTGTAATATCTGATTTCACATTGGACATTGACCAAGCTTTTATTAGTATATATGAGTTAAACCCATCCCCAACTTATGAATACTCCTTTTTGGGAGAGCATTATCTGGTTTCAAGCTTGGGTCATGAGAAATAGAGTATTAGATTAACAATCATTCATTGTGTGTTGGTCATGTGATCTACTGGACATCCGATGGTTCATGTAGTCTTACATCGTGTGTCAGCAACTGAATTTGGTTTATGTTTCTGATTAACTTCATTGGTGTTATGTTATATGCAGAAGCTCATGTTCTTGTCCGATCTGCAGGTGACTGCTATCTTGAATTTTTTCCCACAAAACATATGTTAATTATTTGGGCATATATATTTATAAAGTTACAGTATATAGTTACATATCATGATTATAAATTACAAACAAGCAACTAGTATTTCTAACCTATTCAACAAGGAAGAGAAATTATTTATGTAATGTTTGTTCTTTTTGTGTTTCATATATATACATAATTGTCTATTTGGTTAATTTTTTTGTTTGAAATAATGATTATATGAACACAAACGAACCTATCTGATCAATCCAAGCATCAAACTCTAGTGCTCATGCATCATATGTGCAGATTTAACGAACTTCATAAGCTTCTTGTGGATTATCTATATATCAGGTAGTATAGTTGGATTATGTAAAAAATCAGACATCGTTTTATTATTTCTAGGAAAGCTGGTTTCCTCCTATTAAGAATGGTTATTACTTAATATCTGGGAATATCAGGCTTACTAGTACCTTTGTTTCAACAAATTAGATATCCTCTCCTAACATGTTTCTAAATGGTAAGGAATCTGTCTTCGAGTCAACTTACTTTTATTGGTTCAAATACTTTATTTAATTTGAAGTTAGTATGGTGTAGGGTCCTTTGTTGCACCTTGTCATGATTATAAGCACATAATTTTCAAATGTTGGTTCCTATTAAGTAAATACTATTTTGAGGTTATAGAAATAAAGACAATTCATAATCCAGAAAATAGAGATAAATATGATTGCAGTTCTATTATGTTTCCAGTCAGGGTAGTATCAATCATGATTCTGTGATTTTTTTTTATTAGCATGTATGTATACACATATATTTACTATCTGTTTTGGTAATCTCATGATTACAGTAAACAAATAGCAAGGTTATTGTCACCTACAAATAACAATAGTTCCTTGCATCCACGGTAAACTTGTGTCTCATTAGTAGCTTATTTTTGCAGTGTCAAAATGGGCACACACTGTGTTCAACTTGTAAAACAAGGGTGCACAACCGATGCCCCACTTGTCGACAAGAGCTTGGAGACATCAGGTGCTTAGCACTGGAGAAGGTTGCCGAATCACTTGAGCTTCCTTGCAAATATGGCTCGCTAGGCTGCCCCGAAATCTTTCCATACTACAGCAAACTGAAGCATGAATCTCAGTGCAGCTATCGACCATACAGTTGCCCATATGCCGGATCAGAATGCTTGGTCGTGGGGGACATTCCTTTCTTGGTCACTCATTTAAGAGATGACCACAAGGTAGACATGCACACAGGCTGCACATTTAATCATCGATATGTCAAATCCAATCCAAGGGAGGTTGAAAATGCCACATGGATGCTGACTGTAAGCACACTTTCCACTTACTCCACAATCATTTAAATCATGTTATTCAACAAAGTAGGCATTTTATACGTGGGATTTTATTGTAGTTGTTATTCAGTCCATGCTGTGGGTTGTATATTCATCAGCAGATTGGTTAAAGGGCTCTACCGTAACATGATCTATTTTGGTATGTATCATTCTATTTTTTTCACAGAATTTTCTATTTTCAGGTCTTCAACTGTTTTGGGCACTACTTCTGTTTGCACTTCGAGGCCTTCCAGCTAGGGATGGCCCCTGTGTACATGGCGTTCTTGCGGTTCATGGGCGATGAGAATGAAGCCAGGAGTTTCAGCTACAGCCTCGAGGTTGGGGCCAATGGAAGGAAGCTAACATGGGAAGGCACTCCTCGGAGCATCCGTGATGGTCACCGCAAGGTCCGGGACAGCCATGACGGGCTCATCATACAGAGGAACATGGCACTTTTCTTCTCCGGTGGTGACAGGAAAGAGCTGAAGCTGAGGGTCACTGGCCGGATCTGGAAGGAGCAACAGGGCAACGAAACCGGAGTGTGCATGCCAAATCTTTGTAGCTGAAAGAAAAGCAAGCATGCCTAAATGTGCAGGCTTTGCAGATGCAGCTTGACGATGCTTTGCCCATATTATGTACTTGGAGTTCACAGAACTTTTCTGTGATAGTATGTTTCGAATATGATTTGCAAAGATGTTGTTTAAGGTGTGAATTACGTTTGCTTGCGTGGGTGCTTGAGCAGCCATGAATTGAGCAAATCACAGTCTTGGATTTCTCTGCCTTTTGGCACATATCTGGACAACAATGTAGTCACCCATAATTTCTCACTTAATATAATTTAATTATTATAAATAATATATTATTTTATTTAAATTATTATTATTATTTGAATACTATGATTAAGGAAATGATTAAAATTAATTTTTTAATCATGTGAATAGGCTAGTAATTTTACTAATAAATTAAATTATTAATTGATTTATTTATTAATAAGTGATGTAATTTTTAGGAAGTAAATAGTTTATATTTTCTCTTAAGCAATAAATAAGTGATGTGATGTGAATCATAAGAAATAGTGATGTCTTAGGAAGTAAATAGTGATGTGAATCAAAAGAAATAAATGTTATATTTTTTTATCTTAGCAAAATAAAAATAAAAAAATAAATTATTATTTATCTTTTAGGGAGATGAGATTCTTCTCCTTAATTCCTAAAGACTTTTGGAGGGATAAGATTTCCCGAGGAGAGATAATAAAAAAAAAGGAGAATTTTTTATTCTTTTCTAATCAACTTTTGTTTATGTTCCGAAATATTTAATATTAAGATTATTATAATTTTATGATATATAATAATATTTTAATTTTATAATTTTATGATTAATAAATAATAATAATTGATTTATGATGTTTGAATGATTGTTTGACTTATAACGATTTCTTAAATTTAAGTAATTTTAAGATTGATTTAATTATTAAGATTTTTATTTTTGAATTAACATAATAGTTTTAATTTATTTAATTATATATATCTATGTTTCAAAATTATGTATGGATTTATATGATTTATTTGGTTTTAAATTTAAGATCATGAATTTAAATTCTTTAATTCATTGACTTGAGTTACTATTTAATAATTAAAAATATTAAAATCTATTTTGATAAGAAGAGTCTAAGTAGGGTATGACCTAAGTCAGGTTGATCTATCAAATTAGGTCAACCTAGCCCACGTGGTTATATACGATCCAATCTATGCAGCAAGGCATGATCCAATCCATGTGGCCAAGCATAACCCAATCCATATGGTCATGTACAACTAAGCCCATGTGACCAAGTAGAAACCAACTCATGTGATAAGATATGACCTAACCCATGTAGCCAGATATATCTAGCCCATGTGGTCAAGTATGACATGTCAGACATAACCCCAACTCATATGTTTAGATACGACCCAACTCGTGAGCCAAGTATGACCTAGTTCAATGGTAAAGCTCGGCCCAACTTGTGAGTGAGGCTCAGCTTAGTTCATGAAGTTATGCCTACCCAACTATGCAATTAGCATTAGACATATTGTCACTCTTTTATCTAGCCCATTGTACCTCAACCTAACCTATTACTTAGGACAGGCATATGCGAGGCACATGACCTGTCCAAGAGTTAGGTAAGTTAGTTCATCTTAAGCAAGCACTATATGACATAGTCCAATTTCCTCTCTTTTTCTTGGTTCAAGCTTATTAATTGACCGAATCAGATAAGTTTGATTGGTTCAAACCGATTTAAGGTGATTTCATATCAACTTGACTAGTTCAAATATATTTAATCTAATCAAAATTAATTAAATCTAAATTAGACTAGTCTTGGGTGATTCTAGATCAGTTCTATAAGGATTTGAGGTAGATTTTGTCATGTCATAATTGAATTAAGTCAATTGGGTTATTCCAATTAGGGTTTTGGTTGATTACGGAAAATTGAAAGATTAATATCTCATGTCTTTATGATTTGATGAACTTAAAAATTTTATTTGAATGTAAAAAATTATTATTATTTTTTTAAGTTTATGATTTTGGCATGATTATTACCATGCTAGTGGTCTACATTAAAAGTGTTGATAGTTATAGGTACCCTGCAAGCCAATCACGTGAGTGATGGCACATGTGATATGATATGCATGTTGAATCTCGAATTTTGATGATGAAACCAATTGATAGCGTTTATCTAATGTGTATTTAAGTGACGTATGTCTAGCTTCAATAAAAAAAGGCAAATCAGTTAAAGCAGGAGGAATCAAACGTTGGGTCGGAGTAAACATGTTAGAAGATTGGACGTCGAGCTGAAGGATCAGTTGACGAGTTGGTAGAAGGCTTCGGTTCATGAATTCGGGCATCGGGCCAAGAAGATCGGACATTGCGCCATGGAGATCAGATGTTGCGAGAAAACAATATGCTAATTGAGTAATACACCAAAGGAGAGGACGATACACCGAAGGATCGGACGAAGCACCGGAAGAACCAATGACATGCCAGACAACATAGGATTCGCTTATAATCGATTATGTAGATTGAGTTAATTTAGAGTCTAATTGAGTCGATTTAGAATGTAATTAGACCAACTCAATTAGGGGCCAAATGAGCCTAAGTTTGGGATGTGTTGAGCCAAGTGGAAGGCCCAAACAATGACCCAACAGGTGAAACTGTCATGACACAGTCTCTGAAACTATGTTAGGTGGTGGTACCACCTAGTGGCAGGGTGTCAAGTGGTGGTACCACCAGACTGGGTGATAGTACCGCCTAGTGTCAGTGCTGCAGGCAGTGGTACCATCAGGACCCGGAAAATCCGGGATGAGACTCTTTTAGGCTCCAAGTTTGAATCCACTTGAGGCATATAGATACTCCTCTCATCCCTGGTTAATATATACACAATTGAGAGCAAAAAAGTAGAAAAACTATGTTATAATATTGTGAGAACTCTTCTCAAGCTATAAGTGTAAGTGTGGTTTAAGAAAGGAGTCAGTGGGGGTATTAAAGTTCTCTCCTAAACCTATCAAAAGGAGAATCAAGTTGTAAGAGTAGTTTATCTTCGCTCATTGAAGGAATATCGTTAGTGGATGTCGGTGGTCTCAACAGAAGATGAATCAGTGGAGTGGATGTAAGTCACGATGACCGAACCACTATAAAATCTAGTTTGCATTTATGCTTTATTATTTACATTTATTGCAAACTGCCTTACTCGCTTAACTTCCACATTACACTCTTTCGTTCACTTTTAAGTTAAACTCACTTTGTCGAAATCGATTTTTATCCTACGAAGAATTTTTCAAAATTGACATATGTATTTTTATCCGTTGCACTAATTCACCCCTCTTAGTGTCGACTCGTTCCTAACAGTTGGTATCAGAGCCATGTTATTTCTCATTTAGTTTAACACCCAAGAGAAATGACTCTTTTTGGATTTCAAGAGGGCATTTCTATCGTTCGTTCTCCCATATTCAATGGGACGAACTACACTTGTTGAAAAACTCGAATGAGAGTTTTCTTGCTTTTAATGGATTTAAATTTATGGAATATTATCGAAAGTAATTTTCAAAAGTCTTCTACTCTAATGAATGAATGAAATGATTTGGAGAAGAAAACTTTTTCTTTGAATGCTAGAACTATGAAAGCTCTATTTTGTGCTTTGAGCAAAAATGAGTTTAATCATGTTTCTATTTGTGAAAAGGCTTTCGATATTTGGCATATACTTGAAATCACACACGAAGATACTGGTAAAGTTAAAGATTCGAAAATCAATGTTTTGATACATGATTTTGAATTATTTCGGATGGAACCAAGTAAGACCATTGGAGACATGTACACCCGGTTTACTGATGTCGTCAATAGTCTAAAAGCGCTTGGTAAAAGTTTTTCTAACTTTGAACTCGTTAACAAAATATTGAGATCTCTTCCAATGAGTTGCATACATTTGTCATCAATTTACCACATTTTGGTATTATTTCCCCCCCTTTGTCATCAACAAAAAGGAAAATGATTCAACAATGGAAGTGTGGTAAAAATTCATACCACATTTCAATTTGTATTTGATGATACTAATCATATTTCTGTATCATTCAAAAGTTCTTACATTAAAAGTTATAAACATTTAAAGAGATAGTTTCCATCAACTTCTCCCTCCCTTCACCCCCCCCCCCCCTCCCCCCCCCTCTTTTTTTTTTTTCATCAAAACTTTGCATGAAGAAGGAAAGTAAGGAGGAAATCTATTAAGAACCAACTTTGTGAAATGATTTGAATCAAGTCAAAAACGATAAAAGAGTTTCATTAAATCATGCTTTAATTTTCATAAGGATCAAAATATTTATGTAAAATTAACTCCTCACTCTTGCAGGTGTTCATCTCATAAAAAAAATAAAAATTCTTCCTTTATTAAGAAAGAATTCATGTGAAAGAATCATCATATGAAGGATAAAAGAAATTTCATGAATAAACTTTCATAATGAGAGGAGCATCACATCAAATCCATTTCTCATTAAAAATTCACAAGAGATAAATCCGTGAGAGATGCATTTACCAATGAAATCCATGAAGTAATTGAATGTATAAAAAATTATTAAGTGATGGAGCAAGGGTATGAAGTAAACTTGATACCAAGGAAGATAAAAATGAAATAAGTTTATGAAAGCTCCATTTATGAAATACAAAAAGATAGTCTAGAAAAGATATACATTAAATTCATGCATTTGGATAAATTAACATTCCTAACTCTCATCTAATAAAATCATATTATTCTTCACTTAAAGGTTTTATAAAGATATCGGCTAATTGATATTTCATATCAATAAACTCTAAGATTACATCATGATTATTAACATGATCTCGTATAAAGTGATGCCTAATATCAATATGTTTAATTCTTGAGTGTTGAATGAGATTTTTTATTAAATATATTGCACTTGTGTTATCACATTTTATGAGAATGTCTTTAAGATGAATCTTATAATCATCTAAAGTGTTTTTCATCCACACAACTTGTGCACAACATGCACTAGCTGCAATATACTCAGCTTCGATTGTAGATAGTGCAACCGAGTTTTGTTTCTTGGAAGACCAAGAAACAAGTGTGTGTCCTAAAAATTGACATGTTCCGGATATGCTTTATCTATCTAATCTACATCCAACAAAATCCACATTAGCATATGCAATTAGTTCAAAGTTCTTAGATTTTTGATACCATAATCCTAGATTAGTGGTACCTTTAAGATATCTAAGAATTCTCTTAACTATTTGAAGTTGAGATATCTTAGGATTAGATTAAAACCTAGCACAAAGACCTACATTAAACATGATATCCGGTCTAGTTGCGGTGAGGTATAGTAAACTTTCTAGCATACCCCTATAAGCTTTTTGATAAAAGCTTTCTCCACTTTCATCAATGTCTAACTTAGTGGAGGTACTCATGTGAGTATTGATAGTCTTTGAGCTATCTATATTAAACCTTTTTAGTAAATCTAAAGCATATTTTATTTGACTAAGAAAAATATCACTACTTAGTTGTTTGATTTGTAAGCCTAAAAAGAAAGTTAATTCCTCCATCAAACTCATTTCAAATTCAAGACTCATACTTTTAGCAAATTATTTACAAAGAAATTCATTTGTGGAACCGAAAATAATATCATCAACATAAATTTGAACAATAAAAAAAATATTTTTAAAATTTTTTATAAACAATGTAGTATCGACCTTGCCTTTAGAGAAATTATTATGAATTAAAAATGAGCTAAGTCTATCATACCAAGCCCTTGGGGCTTGTTTCAATCCATAGAGAGCTATAGTCAATTTAAACACATGATTAGGGAAATCATCATTCTCAACTCTGGGAGGTTGTTCAACATAAACTTCTTAAAAAATAAAACCATTAAGAAAAGCACTTTTAACATCCATTTGAAATAATTTAAAATTATTACTATTAGTATAGGCAATGAGCATCCTTATGGCTTCTAATCGAGCCACAAGAGTGAAGGTTTCTTCGTAATCGATATATTCTTCTTAGTTGAAACCTTTGGCCACTAATCTAGCCTTGTTTCTAACCACGATATCAGATTCATCTTGCTTGTTTCTGAAGACCCATTTAGTACCAATAACTAAATGGTCATTTGGGCTTGGAACAAGCTTCCATACTTCATTTCTCTCAAATTAATTCAATTCTTCTTGCATTGCAATGACCCATGAATCATCTTTCATGGCCTCATCAATGTATTTAGGTTCAATTTGGGAGAGAAAAGCGACGTTGGCACAAAAATTTTTAAGAGAAGAACGAGTTTGAATCTCTTTCGATGTGTCTTATAATTAGCTCCTTAGGATGAGCTTCTATATACTTCCTTTCCTTCGATAAAGAAGGTTCAAAAGAAGATGCATCCAAGTTGCTAGATGGAGAAGGGGAATAATTTAAATTCAAAGTATCAAAATTAAGATTATTATCAAAATCATTTTTCTTAACTTCAGAAATTTCATTAAAAACAACATGAATATATTCTTCTATAATCAAAGTTCTTTTGTTAAAGATACGAAATTTTTTAGAAACAAAAGAATAACCAAGAAAATTTTCTTCATCAGATTTTGCATCAAATTTACCTAAGGCATCTTTTTCATTCAAAATAAAACATTTACATCTGAAAACTTTAAAGTATAAAACATTAGGTTTTTTGTTGTTCTACAACTCATAAGGAGTCTTGAAAAGTAGTGGTCTTACTATAACCCTATTCATAACATATCATGCCGTATTTACAGCTTCGACCTAAAAATATTTGGGTAGGCTATGTTCGTTTAATATGGTTCTTGCTATTTCTTATAAGTTTCTATTCTTTCTTTCTACTATTCCATTTTGTTAATGATTTCTTGGAGTAGAGAAGTTGTGGTTGTATTCATTAGATTTACGAAATTCTTGAAAATCACAGTTTTGAAATTCACCATCGTGATCACTTCGAATTGACGAAATCATAAAACCCTTTTCATTTTGAACAAGTTTACAAAACTTAAAGAAATGCCTAAAGCATTCACTTTTGTGTACAAAAAAATAAGTCCATATGTATCTACTATAATCATCCACGATGACAAATATGTATTTGCTACCTCCTAGGCTTGATGTAGTAATTGGTCTGAACAAGTCCATATGGATCAATTGCAAAGGTCTAGAGGTGCTTATTTGGTTCTTAGGTTTGAAGCTACCTTTTATTTGTTTTCCTAATTGACATGCATCACACACATTATTTTTGACGAACTTGATATGAGGAATTCCTCTTACAAGTTCTTTAGATGAAATTTGAGAGATTAGTTTCATGTTAGCATCATCATTCAAAACCAAGCATCAATCTCGATAGTGTATACATTATTTTGTTTTAGGGCAATCATAGATGTATTTTTGTGTGGTTTTTCAATAATACAAGCATTAGATTCAAATCTAATGATATATCTTTTATCACATAATTGACTAATACTCATAAGGTTATGCTTTAAACCATCAACTAACAATATATATTCAATAAGAAGGTTGGATTTGTTACCTATGGTTCCTTTGCTAATGATTTTACCCTTGTTGTTGTCTTTAAATGTGACATATCCTTTATCTAGGCTAGTGAGCTTAGAGAAATGAGATAGATCTCTGGTCATATGCCTTGAGCATCCACTATCAAGGTACCATCTCTTGCTTCTAGCTTGTGATGGTATATTTTTCTAAAAAAGAGATGATTTTTAGGTACCCATTTGACCATGGGTGCCTCAAAAATTGATCTACATAGCTTATCATATTGCATTGAGTCATTTGAGGTTCTTTTAGGAACCCAAATCAATTTATGTGGACTATATTTCTTGAATGAATAATGATAAGCTACATGTCCAAATTTGTAATAAAAGTTACATTTGTTTTGGGATGAAAAATGTAAAGTAGGGCCTTTAACAAAGGTAGTTAGATTTTGGTGAGAGCTACTCACAAATCCAATTACACTTTTTCTATAAATGTGACCCTTATTAGCAAGGATCATTTTCAAGGATTTGCTACCAACCTCAAACTTTTCTAAGGTTTTCTGAAGTAACAAGTTTTCCTTTTGAAGTACTTCTAGTTCATCACATTTCATATATAAAGCTAAACTATTATTGTGCTCAACTTTTAATCTATTATAATCAGTAACAAGAGAATCATGGTTATTTTTTAATAATTTCTAATTTTTACTAATTAATTTTATTCATCAAATAAATTATGAAAAGCATTTAATAGTTCATCAAATGATAAATTTTCATCAAATGAACTTGTTACCTCATCTCCAATGGCCATTAGTGTATAGTGAGTAACTTGCTCGGTGTTGGCTGACTCCTCTTCTTCGGATGCACTTAAGTCATCCCATGGGACATTCGCACTTGTAATATCCTGGCTTCTTGCATTCGTAGCATATTACTTGATCTTTCTTGGGTTCAAATTTATTTTTAGTATCATTTTTAAATTTATTCCTTTTTATAAATTTTTTGAATTTTCTTGTTAAGAGTGCCAAATCTTCAACAAGGTCCTCATCACTTGAGTTTTCTTTCAAGTGGTCTTCTTGTGTTCTCAGTACCATATCCTTCTTATTCTTTGGAAGGGTGTCCTCAAGCTTTTCATGAGTTTTACATGTCATTTTATAGGTCATTAGTGACCCAATTAGTTCTTACAGAGGAAAATTATTTAGATCTTTGGCCTTTTGAATGACCGTTATTTTAGGGTCCTAACTCTTTAGAAGGGATCTTAAAAGTTTATTAATAAGTTCAAAATCCGAGAAACTTTTACCAAGTCCTTTTAGACCATTGACGACATCCGTAAATCAGGTGTACATGTCTCCAATGGTCTCACTCGGTTTCATTCGAAATAACTCATAAGTGTGCACTAAAAGATTAATTTTTGACTCATTCACTCTACTAGTGCCTTCATGAGTCACTTCGAGTGTGTGCCAAATATCAAAAGCCGATTTATAAATAGACACACGATTAAACTCATTTTTATCTAAGGCACAAAACAAGGCATTCATAGCTTTTGCGTTTAAAGTGAAAGTCTTCTTCTCTAACTCATTCCAATTGTTCATTGGAAGAGAAGACTTTTAAAAGCCATTTTCTATAATATTCTATAATTTGAAATCCATTGAAATTAGTAAGATCCTCATTTTAGTCTTCCAATATGTGTAATCCATCCCATTAAACATGGACGAACGTGTAATTGAATGGCCCTCTAGGTTGCTAGTAAATGCCATCTCTTTTGGGTTTAAAATCAAATGAGAGTGAACCTTGCTCTGATACCAATTATTAGGATCAAGAGCGACACTAAGAGGAGGGGTGAATTAGTGCAGCGAAAAACTTTCCCAATTTTAGAAAAATGTTCGTGTCAATTAAAACTGATTTTGACAAAAATAGTTTCGATTCAATCCGTTTCGGAGAGCGTATGAACTTGAAAGCTTTCGTAAAAGTGCAAGAGAGGATTAAGGAGATTTGTAGTAATGTAAATTGCATAAATGAAAAGCAAACTAGAATTTAGAGTGGTTCGGTCAATATGACCTACATCCACTTTCGGACTCCTCCGACGAGGTCTCCAGCATCCACTAAAGGCCTTCCTTCAATAGGTGAAAACCAACCACCTTTTATGACACTTTCTCCTTTTTATGGGTTTAGGAGAGAACCCTTACAAGTCTCACACCTCTATTGAATGATCTCAAAACTTAGAAAGGGAGGAGGAGGACTCTAGCACTTGTTTACAATACTTTCACACACCCCACTAACTCAAGATTATCTCAATACTTTCGTGCCATTTTATGCAGAAAAGGGTGGGGTTTTTATAGACCCAATGACTTTAAAAATGGAGCTAAAAGGTGTCTAATCTTGGATTTTCGGGGTTCTGGCAGTACCATCGCCTAACACCTGATACTGGGCGGTACCACCGCTTGACAAAGCTCGGAGACCGACCTCTAGCAGTACCACTGCCTGACAGGGGTGGTACCACTGCCTAGAAATCCTGAGGCACTGCTTTCCAAGCGGTGCCACCGCTAGTCATGAATTCAAGGGCTGAATGAGCTGCTAGTCATAGGTGCCCAGCAAGCCAATCACGTGAGTGATGGCACGTGTGACTTGATACAGAATCTTTTTGCTTATTATATTTTGGCATATATCACTTTATAACTATTGCATAAATTCATATATATATATTGTGATGTCCTTGGATTTGTGCAATGGGAATCGGATCGTGATGAGATCACGATAATGAGATCGATTCACCTTTAAACACATATCCTAAATAATCCTGGTCATAGGTTACTCGAGAGGGACATCGTGATAACCGGACAGACTGGTGTGCTGTATACCCGTCCATATGATGGATGCAGTTGGTCTTATAGCTTCTCGTGTAGGGACACTAGGGATACAATACATGTGCTCATTGAAGAATGAGTTCACTGATTGATCCGCTTACGGAATGCTGGATGGTTGATGATGCCTTATTGTCAGACAGTGATTCCGTAGTCCTAGTGGTGTATATGGTCCTTAGACTTGAGACACCAAGGATGTCCTGTATGAGTGCTCCACTCTTTGATACCAGACTTATAGGTTTGGCTGTCCCAGATCTAGTACAGTTGGTCATTGGGAGTGGTAGTCGACCTTACGAGGGCTATTGAGTGTCGATAGAGGATCATCCACTCTCGGCGTCATGAGAGGAATATCCCATGTGTTCTTGCTCAAACAAATCCCTGGCCAGGGTCATTCGGGTTGAGAGAGAAAGAGTTCTCCGGGAGAATCCGATTAGAGCGAGACTCGAGTAGAAACCGTATGGGTCTGACAACACCATGCTCGATATACGGTCTCTGGGATATTAGATGGATGAGGGACTATAGGTACATGGCAATTGAGGACAGACATGTCCAATGGATTGGATTCCCCTGTATCGTCTGGGGACTACGGCGTAGTGGCCTAGTACGTCCATAGTCGATGAGTCGAGTGAATTATTATAGAGATAATAATTCACTGAGTTAGAAGGAGTTCTGACATGTATGTGTTGGGAAATCATGGGGGGCGACATCATATGCGCAGCGGAAGAACAAGAAAACAAAAATCCCCGATTCCCAAAAAGATGTTCGTCGTCGTGCGAAGATTGGTGCGCAAAAATCCGCAAAACACAAAATTGCGTATAGAGATTGTGTTACCTAGGGAGATCGTATATCCCTGTTTCCTTGCAGATCCTTAAGAGAGGGTGAAGGAGGTCAAGCGTCCTCCTCTCTAGCGGTGATCCACACAGCAGGGTTGCGACGACGCTCCTCAAAACTCCAGGCCTACTCTGAGGTGGAGAGGGAGAGGAGAATAGGAAGGGCAAGCAAAGACTCTAGCCTATGAGGCTGTGAATCCCTCCTATTTATAGAGATCCCGTGTCAAACCCTAATGGGTCCTTCCCTAGTGGGTATTGGATCTGCATCCAATAAGACAAGGGCTCCGTCGGATATCTCATATCCGAACCTCTACTCATCGCAATGCCTACCATATGTGTGTGACCCTCTAGGCCCAATATCGAGCTGGCCGTGAGTCATACCTGTCAGAACTCCTTCTAACTCAGTGAATTATTATCTCTGTAATAATTCACTCGACTCATCAACTACGGACGTACTAGGCCACTACGCCGTAGTCCCCAGACGATACAGGGGAATCCAATCCATTGGACCTGTCTGTCCTCAGTTACCATGTACCTATAGTCCCTCATCCATCTAATATCCCAGAGACCGTATATTGAGCATGGTGCTGTTAGACCCATACGGTTTCTACTCAAGTCTCGCTCTAATCGGATTCTCCCGGAGAACTCTTTCTCTCTCAACCCGAATGACCCTGGCCAGGGATTTGTCTGAGCAAGAACACATGGGATATTCCTCTCATGACGCCGAGAGTGGATGATCCTCTATCGACACTCAATAGCCCTCGTAAGGTCGACTACCACTCCCAATGACCAGCTGTACTAGATTTGGGACAGCCAAACCTATAAGTCTGGTATCAAAGAGTGGAGCACTCATACAGGACATCCTTGGTGTCTCAAGTCTAAGGACCAGATACACCACTAGGACTACGGAATCTCTGTCTGACAATAAGGCATCATCAACCATCCAACATTCTGTAAGCGGATCAATCAGTGAACTCATTCTCCAATGAGCACCTGTACTGTATCCCTAGTGTCCCTACACGAGCAGCTATGAGACCAGCTGCATCCATCATATGGACGGTTATACAGCACACCAGTCTATCCGGTTATCACGATGTCCCTCTCGAGTAACCTATGACCGGGATTATTTAGGATATGTGTTTAAAGGTGAATCGATCTCATTATCGTGATCTCATCACGATCCGATTCCCATTGCACAAATCCAAGGACATCACAATATATATGCATTTATGCAATAGTTATAAAGTAATATACACCAAAATATAATAAGCAAAATGATTCTGTATCAAGTCACACGTGCCATCACTCACGTGATTGGCTTGCTGGGCACCTATGACTAGCAATCTCCCACTTGATCTAAAGCCAATCACCTATGTGTCATATCCCCATCAGACTCCTGTGACGCTCAAAGACAATCTGAGACAACGACTTTGTTAGTGGATCTGCAATGTTATCTTCGGATGGAACTCTTTCCACTGCTACATCTCCTCGGGTTACGATCTCTCTGATAAGTTGGAACCTCCTCAGAACACTTCTGATGAGACCCGGGTTCCCTTATTTGAGTAATCGCCGCATAGTTGTCGTAATATAAGGAAGTCAACTTCTCGCTATCCGAAACGACTCCCAGATTTGTGATGAACATCTTCAACCAGACTCCCTCCTTTGCTACATCTAATGCAGCAATGTACTCCGCCTCTGTGGTCGAGTCAGCAGTGGTATCTTGCTTGGAACTCTTCCAACACACTGCTCCTCCATTCATGGTGTACACATACCTTGAATTCGACTTGCTATCATTGACATCAGACTGAAAACTTGATTTTGTGTAGCCTTCAACCTTAAGGCTATTATCTTCATATACTAGTAAAAGATCCTTAGTCCTTCTCAAGTACTTAAGGATACACTTTACTGCTTTCCAATGCTCCAAGCCTGGATCCGCCTGATACCTGCTCGTGACACTCAGAGCATGCGCTATATCAGGCCTAGTACATAGCATGGCATACATGAAAGACCCTATTACTGAGGCATAAGGTATCATATCCATGTTCGCCCTTTCTTCTAGAGTCTTTGGGGACATACTCGTAGAAAGCGATATCCCATGTCTCATCGGTATGAGACCTCTCTTGGAATTTTCCATGCCAAACCTTTTGACAATAGTTTCTATGTACCTGGACTGGGACAAGCCAAGCATCCTCTTGGATCTATCTCTATAGATTCTGATCCCCAAGATATAAGATGCTTCCCCTAAGTCCTTCATGGAGAAGTGTCTAGATAACCAAGCCTTTACTGTGGATAGCATTCCTATGTCATTCCCAATGATGAGGATGTCATCCACATATAACACCAAAAAGGTGATAGTGCTCCCACTTACCTTTCTGTATACACAAGGCTCATCTTCATTCTTAACGAAGTCATAAGATCTGATTGCCTCATCAAATCTTATGTTCCAACTTCGGGAAGCTTGCTTTAGTCCATAAATGGATCTAAGCAACCTACACACCTTATCTGGGCAGTTCTTGGACACGAATCCCTCAGGTTGCATCATATACACCTCCTCCTCGAGGTTCCCGTTGAGGAATGCGGTTTTCACATCCATCTGCCAGATCTCATAATCATAGTGTGCTGCAATAGCCAATAGAATTCTGATGGATTTTAGCATTGCTACGGGTGAGAAAGTTTCATCGTAGTCAACACCTTGCCTTTGACGATACCCCTTAGCCACTAGCCTTGCTTTATAGGTCTCTACCTTTCCATCTACTCCGATCTTTTTCTTAAAGATCCACTTGCAACCAATGGGTACAATACCTTCGGGCGCATCAACTAGGTTCCAAACCTTATTGGAGTACATAGAATCCATCTCAGAATTCATGGCTTCTTTCCACTTCCCGAAGTCTATACTCATAATAGCCTCCTCGTAGGTCTGAGGATCAATATCCTCTATATTCTCTGCTCTAATATGTCCCACATATCTCTCAGGAGGATGAGATACTTTATCAGACCTGCGTAAAGTTGATACTTGTGTATTAGGTACCTGAACAAACTCGGGCTATAGAGTGGTGCTTGAGCTTGGTTCTCCAACCTCGCTCAATTCTATCATTCTCCCACTGTCTCCGTCAAGAATGTGTTCCTTCTCAAGGAACACTGCTCTCTTAGCTACAAAGACCTTTTGGTCCTCGAGATGATAGAAATAATACCCAAAAGTTTCCTTGGGGTATCCCACAAATTTGCATCACTCTGTCCTTGATTCTAACTTATCGGGGTTGTGTCTTCTAACATGGGCAGGGCAGCCCCAAATCTTAACAACCTTAAGATCAGGCTTCTTCCCTTTCCATATCTCATATGGTGTAGACACTACTAACTTAGTTGGAACTCTGTTCAGAAGGTAAGCTACGGTTTCTAGGGCATATCCCCAGAATGAGATGGGTAGGTCAGTGAAACTCATCATGGACCGTACCATATCTAATAATGTACGATTTCTCCTTTCAGAGACACCATTGAGCTGAGGTGTATAAGGAGGTGTCCATTGGGATAATATCCCATGGTCCTTGAGGAACTGAGTAAACTCTGTACTTAAGTATTCACCTCCTCGATCTGATCGAAGAGTTTTGATACTCTTTCCAGTCTGGTTCTCCACCTCATTCTTATACTCTCTGAATTTCTCAAAGGCCTCAGACTTGTACTTCATTAAGTACACATATACATACCTTGAGAAATCATCAGTAAATGTAATGAAGTAGGAGTAACCTCCAATGGCATGAGTTGACATGGGTCCACATACATCACTATGTATGAGTTCCAACAACTCATTGGCTCTCTCTAGTTCTACTAAATGAAGATTTGGTCAGTTTTCCACGAATGCAAGGCTCACAAGTTGCATATGACACATAGTCGAATGGATCTAGATATCTATCATTTAGCAACTTTTGAATCATTCTTTCATGGATGTGACCTAGCCTACAATGCCACAGGTATGCACTGTTCAACTCATCTCGTTTCCTTTTGGACATATTTACATTCATGATATGTGGAGTGGTGTCTAACATAAATAAACCATTATGCAATGTTCCTTTCGTGATGATCTTATCATTTAATAATATCGAACAACCATTGTTCTCAAAAACAAATTTATATCCACTAACTATTAAACATGAAATGGAGATAATGTTTTTGATAATAGAAGGAACAAAATAACATGCATCTAATGCAATAAAAGCTCCACTAGGTAGATGTAGGGCGACCTCGCCAACAGCTAATATAGCAACTTTTGCTCCATTACCCATCTTGAGGTCCATCTCGCCTCTCTCTAGTCTCCTAGGCCTTGCCAGAACCTGCAACGAATTGCATATATGATAAGCACTACCGGTATCCAATACCCATGTGTTATCATAAGAGTATGACAAATGGAGACTGATCATGAATGTACCTGAAGCTTCATCAAGCTTTTGTTTCGCCCTTTCTGCAAGGTACTCTTTGCAGTTTCTCTTCCAATGCCCATCTTTACCACAGTGGAAGCACTGGCCTTTGTCCTTTGCTGGGTATTTCTTAGCAACCTTTGCTTTACCTTGTTTGCCCTTGCCCTTTCCCTTCTTAAGGGACCTTTCTGCTTTCCTTTTCTTTCTGGTCTCACCAGTGTAGAGAACTGGCTTCTCTTTCTTAATAGTACTCTCTACCTCCCTCAATATATTGAGGAGCTCTAGGAGAGTCACCTCAAGCTTGTTCATATTAAAATTCATTATGAACTGTGAAAAGGAATCTGGTAGGGACTGAAGCACAATGTCCACACACAAGTTATCCTCTAGGACCATTCCTAGACCTGTGAGTTTCTCTATCCACTCAATCATCTTTAGGACATGGTTCTGAACCGGTGTCCCCTTAGTCATCCTAGCGCGGAAAAAGCTCTTGGATATCTCATATCATTGAGTCCTTCCCTATTCCTCAAACAATTTGCGGACATGTAGGAGAATGAATCTGGCATCCATCTTTTCATGTTGTCTTTGTAACTCTGGAGTCATAGAGCCCAACATATAGCACTGAGCAAGAGTGGAGTCATCAATGTACTTCACGTAGCGAGCGATCTCATCCTCGCTTGCCCCTTCTTCGGGCATAAGCATCACTGTATCAAGGACGTATAGCTGTAATTTTCACCATAGATGCATCCGCGGTTTTGTGGTACCGAAAATATCGCTCTGCATGCAAGATCCAACCAATCGGGTCTCCTTCTTCCCATCTAGGGAAGTCCACCCTTATGCGTGGATAGTTGGGATCGATCATAGAGCCTCCCCTCCCTTGGAACTCATCTCTTCGGGCTTGGTGCGATTGGGCAAAGCTCTCTCCGTGATATGATTTTTTCGGGCTTAGTAGTCGGCCCAATCTGAGTTCGGTAAAGAGCGTCCGAATCTTATCCTCCATTCGCGCCTCCAAGGCTTCGAATTTAGCATCGATTGCCTCCTTAGATGCCATAGTATATGCCTCCAAATCTATGATGTTAAGATCTCTCTTTTGTTGTCAGGTTAAAGGCATGTATAGGTTGAGAGAAGTGATGGTCGAAAGGGTTGGTGGATCGGTGGATGTAGGCTACGATTTAGGCTTGTTTTGTGGCTGTTTTGGGTGCAGTTTGAGGGTGTGGTTTGGTGGAGTTTTAGGGCTGTGGATGAAAGTTTTGGATCTATGGTAGATGGCAGCAAAGGTTTGAGAGAAATCAGTGGAAGTTGCAGCAAGTATGTGCTGTCTTGTAAGAGCAGAATTGTCGTCGAAGAAACAGCGGTTTCTCGACGTAATTTCCACCAAAAACTTGAGAGAATTGAGGAGGGAATTGATAGAAAAATCACAGTTTATATGACAGCAAGGATGACTAATTTAATCAAGAAAATTTCGGCAGTATAACAGTAAGGAAATTGGTGCAAGTTGCCATAGCAGAATTCTCGTCGAAAAATTTCAATAGTTTACGATGAAAATTTATAGCAACACAAAAATCGGTTTTAGAGATGAATACCTCAATAGATCAATCTTAGATAGAAGCCAAGATGATCTATAAAGTGTATAAGAAATTTCATTCAAAAAAGATTGCAAATAGATGGGTTAAGGCAACAATATGCGGCTGAAATTTTCTGCAGCATAGATTTTTAAGTATAGCAGATTGGACGTAAAAGATCAGAAGTTTATATTGAGAATTTTTTGATGAAACCAAAGGGAAATCTACTATTAGGAAGTGTCAAAGCTATCATAAAAATTTCGTAGAGATTTGGATAGAAACAACGTAGTATCAAGATCAAACAATCAGTGCTATGTGGCTGAAATTTTACGGTGCAGATTTTCAAGTATAGCAGATTAGATGTAAAATATCAATGGTTTATATTGAGAATTTTTTAACAAAACCAAAGGGAAATCTACTGTTAGGAAGTGTCAAAGATGTCATAAAATTTCGTGGAGATTTGGATAGAAAAAACATAATAGCAAGATTAAATAGATAGTGCTATACGGTTGGAATTCTGCAATGTATCTTTCGTCGTAGAGATGAAAACTTTATGATGAAAAGTTTATGCAGCAATATAGGAATAATTTTTTTGGGATTTTCAAATAAAGATAACTAAATTGCAGCAGCAGTAAGGTAGAAAACCAGAACCTGTTGCAATTCACGGGGAGATCAAAGGATGATCCGTGGTGGTGGAGATGATGGCGGAATTCGACGATGATCTTTTAAGCAATTGTGGGAATTGCTTTGGACGGTTGTGGAGGGTTGATAGATGGCTGTAGAAGGGCAGCGAGACGCCAAGAACGCTGCTCTGATACCAGGTGTTAGAACCCTTGCAGATTCTAAACTTGGGGTTGATCTCTTTAGGGGATCGACCTCCTTGGAACTCTATAGGGGTTCCTCCCTTGGAGTTGCTGCACAAAGGCTGCAGAAAAGATTCATCTATTTCTTATGAAAAGAGGAGGAATACATGGCTATTTATAGGGCTTCTAAACCCTAACTCCTAATAGGACTCCTACTTAAGACTCTTACTTCTAACCAACTCCTAATAGGACTCCTACTCAAGACTCCTATTCCCTTACAACTCCTAATTCTTCTCTAAGAAAAAATCTCCTACATGAATGTCCCTCTCAATTAGGACTCTCCTAATTAGAGTCATAACAGAATGTCCCTCTCAATTAGGACTCTCCTAGCTAGAATCCTAACAGAATGTCCTTCTCAATTAGGACTCTCCTAGTTAAAGTCCTAACAGTTTTACATGAATGTCCCTCTCAATTAGGACTCTCCAAGCTAGAGTCCTAACAGAATCAAGTTCATCTTAAGATAAAGAACAAACCAACAAAGGCTAGGTGGCAAACTATGCCTTAACGGCTTTCGACAATGAGGTAATCAAAACCCCTTTACTTTATTTTGAAACTAGTTGATATACTTCATGAGTCATTTTTAAATTAGTTTAAAAAAATTATATATAAATCGTTAAAAAAATATATAAAAAAATTGAGACCTTGCTTATCTTTCTAGTGATTTTGAAAAAGATCATAAAAATTATATGTATTATGATAAAGAAACAAAATGTTAGATCTAATGCTTGTACATCTAATAAGATCAATCTTATGATGTTTTTAATAAGCAATAATGTGTACCTTAATGATTTCCATATTGCTTTTCGATTTTGTTTAAAAATATTTTATGTTTAATGAAATCATACTTGATGATTTAATAATGCATAATGATTTAAAATCTTATATTTTGGAATTACGTGTTGTACTTTTGATCTTATATCTTTCATGACATGATTCCTTTGTATTTATGATTTGTATATCTCATGATATGATTGAATCATTGATACAAAGAAGGAAAATGCATTACTACAACAAACAAAATGATTTTGATTAAAAACACTTTAGGAAATCATGCTTGATGAAATAATATAATGATGATTTGAAATCATGCTTAATGAGTTTATATTTTGAAATTATGCATGATTATCTTTGTGATGATGAACTTTGCTTTTAAGCGATGATGCATGTTTTGATTTGGCATAAAAACTTAGGCATGGTTGTATAAAATCAATCATATGCATTGAAACAACTAAAAAGGGAATGCATTTTGAAAATTTCTCTATCTCTATCTTATCATTTTTTTCCCCAACAAGAAAATGATAAATCTATGTATGTCATTTTGAATATAAAATCAATCATATGAATTGAAACAACTAA
This sequence comes from Musa acuminata AAA Group, assembly GCF_036884655.1. Taxonomy (NCBI): domain Eukaryota; kingdom Viridiplantae; phylum Streptophyta; class Magnoliopsida; order Zingiberales; family Musaceae; genus Musa; species Musa acuminata. Next base: position 26,767,455 of record NC_088351.1, on the reverse strand, counting down.
AACGGGAATGCATTTTGAAAATTTCTCAATCTCTATCTTATCATTTTTTTCCCAATAAGAAAATGATAAATCTATGTATGTCATTTTGAATCTCTTGAAAGCAATTTTGATAATTTGATGATTTGAATGAGTTTTATCTATATCATGATCGATCTTGAATTCTTTGAATCAAAACTTGATAGTTTCTTTATATAAATTGAGATCTCTCACTTTTGATTCTCAAATGATTTCTTATATTTTATTAAAGAGAATATTTTGAATCATGTCTTTTGGTATTCATATGATCTTATCTTTTATGATATGATTTTTACTATGCAAGTATATCTCATCACCAAACTTTTCTTGTTATCGTTTATGTGATGATTTAAAAATTGATGTAAAAGGAAATGAATTGTACTATTGTATTGTTATTCCCCTCTTCTTCTTTCTTATTTATAATAACAAAGGGGAGAAAGAAAATCACTTGCATTTCGAGAGATCGATAAATCTCTTTATTTCATTTTGAAACTCTTAAAAGTGACTTTGTTGATTTGATAAATTGAATGAGTTGAAAATAATGATGAATAAATATTTGTATCATGTTTGAAAATTTTACATTTTGACATTATACATGATGAGTTGAAGTGGTGATGATTTTAAAAAATATTTATTCAAATGCATGAATCGATAATCTTTTTATCAAATGAATCATGATTTTTCTTGTGAATTCTTGGAATTATAACATGAGATTTTTTTTTTTGAATCAAGATCATTTACTATGATTCTTCTTTTTAATATTTGAGTCATCCAAAAAGAATCATAATTTTTCTCTTTATTTTTCGATATTCACAACTTAAAATTTGGTTCGTAACTCCTTTGTATTCATGAAGTGTATATCTCATTACCCAATTAATTTTTCTTGATATTATTTATATGATGATATGAAATTATGCATGAAATACTCATTATATTATGTTAATGCATACAAATGAGAAGTTATGACCGTACATGGTAGGATGTAATGTAATTTAACATTTTGATACCATCATGATTTGAATTATTTATGATTTGGAATGATGCATGCAATACTATGATTTTTTGCTAAAATGATATATCATGAATGCTTGAGTATCATGTATGATATGCCCATAGTGATGATTTATTTTTGGTATCATACATACATAAAGTAAGGATGAAATGTAAGGTTTTAAAATTGTGTATATTTTAATTTAAAACTATAATGATACACAAACATATTGAAATAAGATTGATATTTTACCTTTGTCATGATTTAAAAATTATTGTAAAGGGAAAAGTAATTACAAAATTATATTCTTTCCTTCTTTTTGACAATGACAAAGGGGGAGATAAATTTGTTAACTTGCACATTTCAAAGATAGAACAACTTGCTTCCTTGCTTGCATATCTAAAGATAAGCAAAAGTTACAAACATACATATCTCAAAGAGAGGCAAAACTTATTAGTTTGCTCATCTAAAAAGAAGCAAGAAATGCCATATTACAATCTCAAGATAAGTAAAAGTGCTATCTTGCCTATCTCAAGAAGCAAAACTTGTAACTTACACGTTGCAAAAGGAAGCAAGAATTGCTAGCTTGCATATTTCAACAAGAGGCAAAAATGCTATCTTGCATTCTTTTTCGAAAACTTACTAGCTTAAACATTGCAAAGAAAAGCAAATATGCTAAACTCTGCATATCTCTAAAACTTGCTAGCTTGCATGTTTAATACTTGTTATCTTACTAGCTTGCAATTGCACTTCTCCTTTTTGTTGATGAGAAAGGGGGAGAAATTATGATAACAATCATGCATGAAATGATGTATTGAAATTTTGATTATGCATGATTTTATGATGACGTGTTATAAATATTCTTGATTAAATTTACTTTGACTTGAATTTAATTTAAATTCAAGGTTCTATCAATACGACATATTGATAGGGGAGTTAAGGTTAACTTCGACATTAATTGGTTATCATCATTAAAAGGAGAAGATTGTTGAATCTCAGATTTTGATGATAAAATCAATTAATAATATTTATTTGATCTGCGTTTTGAGTAACGTAGGAAGCTTCGATCAGGAAGAGACAATTAAAGTAGGAAGAATCATGTTAGGCCAAAGTGGAACATGTTAGAAGATTGGAAGTCGAGCCGGAGGATCGGTCAACTTATTAGCAGAAGGCTTTGGGCCATGGGTTCCGGTATCGGGCCAAGAAGAGCGAAAATTATACCAAGGAAATCGGAGTTGTGGAGATCAATTGGCTGATTGGGCAATTAGCTACAAGAGAGGATGATGCGCCAAAAAATCGGACGAAGCGTCGATGAACCAATGACATGCCGGACAACATTTGATTCAAGCTTTGTAATAATTGTCTTGATCGAAGTAGGTTTTAGGTGTAATTGGGTTAGAATTGGGCTAACTGGGCCTAAGTTTAGGCTATGTTGGGCTAAGTGAAAGGCCTAAACAGTGACCAAAACTGGTGGAACCGTCGATGGTATAGTCTCCAAGACTGTGTCAGGCAATGGTACCGCCCAGACTTAGTCTCCAAGACTATCAGGTGGTGGTACCACTAATCTGAGCAATGGTACTGCCTAGACATAGTCTCCTAAGTGGTGGTACTACTAGACTGGGCGGTGGTACCACCAGTACCCTAAAAACCAAGGATGAGACACTTTTAGGCCCCAAGCTTGAATCCACTTGAGCCTATAAATACCTCTCTCATCCCTGGTTAACATATACAAGCACAGAGAACTTAAAAGTGGAAAAATGTTGTAGAAATCACTAGAGATCCCCTCCTCTAGTTTTAAAGTTTAGAATTCTGTTTAGGGAGGAGTGAGTGCTTGTAAAAGGTTGTCTCCTAAACTGTGAAAATGAGAAGAGGGGTGTAAAAGGATAGTTGATCTTCTCATGTTGAAAGAAGATCGTTAGTGGATGTCGGTGGCCTCGACAAAAGAGGAATCAACAGAGTGGATGTAGGTCATGATAACCAAACCATTATGAAAATATGGTTTGCATTTACTTCTTACTATTTACCTTTGTTGCAAATTGAATTCTTGCTTTCACTACGCTTCTACATGCTTTCAAGTTAAGCATTTCCGATATCAGTTTTCATCAAACGAAAAGATTTTCAAAACTGACGTTTTTATCCATTGCACTTATTCACCCCTCCCCCCCACTCTTAGTACTGACTCAATCCTAACATGAACAACAAAGGATCTATGCTTTGTAATAATTTATCTAGATCAAAATAGTTTAAAGGGCTAATTGAGTTAGTTTCGGGTGTAACCATGCCAACTTAATTATGAGCCAATTAAGTCTGAGTTAAAGCTATTTTAGGCTAAGTAGAAGGCTCATTTAATGATCCTTAGTTGGCCCAAGCGGTGGCACCGTCAAGGCTGGCAGTGGCACCGCTTGAGGCTCAGTCTCCTAGGCTATCTAGGCAATGGTATTGCTAGATGCTAGCCTCTGAGGCCCTGTCAGGCAGTGGTACCACTAGACTGGGTAGTGGTATCGCCTAGTATTAGTGTCAGACTGGGCGGTGGTACTGCTTAGTGTCAGATTGTCAGGCGATGGTACCGCCCAGTACTAGCGATGGTATCACTAATACCCCGAAGACTTGGGATGAGACCATTTTAGCTCTAAATTTGAATATATTTGGGGCCTATAAATGCCCCACTCATCCCTCCTCGGTCAAGACAAGAACTTGAACAAAAATAGTGTGAAACCTCTATTGTAATTCCTTGAGAATTCCCCTCTAGCTCTAAGTTTCAATTTTAGCTTAATAGAGGGGTGAGTGGCTGCTTGTAAAGGTTATCTCCTAAACCTGTGAAAAGAAGAAAAGGGTTGTAAGAGGGTAGTTGATTTTTTTCCATTGAAAGAACATCGATAGTGGAAGCCAATGGCCTTGAGTGAAGAGGAATTGGGAGCGGACGTAGGTTATGACGATCGAACCACTATAAATCAGTTTGCATTTACTTTATGCTTTTCATTCTTATTACAAATTGATTTACTTATTCACTACGCTTACAAATACTTTCAAGTTAAACATCTTTCCGATACAGATTTTATTGAACGAAGTTTTCTGAATTGACATAATTTTTACGTAAGCACTAATTCACCCCCACCCTCCCCTCTTAGTGCCGATATGGTCCTAACAGTTGGTATCAGAGCTATGTTTCTCTTTATTTGGTTTAACACCCAAGAGAGATGATTTTTACCAGCAATCTAGAGGGTCACTCTATCATTCGTCCTCTTATGTTCAATGGGATGAACTATACATATTGGAAAACTCGAATACGAATTTTTTTACTTTCTATGGATTTCAATTTATGAAATATTATTGAAAATGACTTTTGAAAACCCTCTAGACCAATGAACAAATGGATTGATCTAGAGAAGAAAATATTTTCATTAAATGCTAGATCTATAAACGCTTTATTTTGCGCTTTAGACAAAAATGAGTTTAATCGTATTTCGATTTATGAAACTACATATAACATTTGACACACTCTTGAAATTGCACATAAAGGCATAAGTAGAGTTAAAGAATCTAAGATAAATCTTTTGATGCATAATTTTGAATTATTTTAAATAAAGCCAAGTGAAACTATTATTGATATATACATCGTTTTACAAAATATCGTCAATAGTTTAAAAGTACTTAGCAAATGTTTTTCTAATCTTGAACTTGTAAACAAGATTCTAAAATCCATTCCAAAAAGTTGGGATCCAAAAGTAATTGTATTTGGTACACTCTTGAAATTATATAGGAAGGCACAAGTAAAGTTAAAGATGTTAGGAACGAGTCGGCACTAAGAGGGGGGGGTACGATTAAAATCAATCTCGAAAAGATGCTTAACTTTGAAATGTTTGCAAGAATGTAATGAGCAAATAAAGTAAGCAAATTAGTTTATAATATGAGAATTAAAAGCATAACAAAGATGCAAACCGATTTATAGTGGTTTGGTTGTCGTGACCTACATCCACTCCACCGATTCCCCTTCCATCGAGGCCACCAGCATCCATTAACGATCTTCTTTCAACGGGCAAAGATCAACTATCCTTTTACAACCCTCTTTCTCCTTTTCATGGGTTTAGGAGACAACTCTTACAACCTCTCTTTCTTAGACCTCACTTCTCCTTTTAGAAGAACTTTCTAAATACTAGGAAGAAGGGACTCTAAATCCTAAGAGAGTTTTCAATTTTTCTTTCCCCCTTTTTCAACTCAATTTCGTGCTAAATTCTTGCTACACCATGCAAGAATAGCTGGGGTATTTATAGACCCCAAATGGTTTTAAAATTAGAGCAAAGAATGGTCTCATCCTTGGTTTCCCAGGTCATGGCAATACCACTGCTTGCAGCACTGACATTGGGCGGTACCACCGCTTAGAAGACTGTGTTTGAGCAGTACCACCACCTAGATTGGCGATACCACCACCTGACAGTTTCAGAGACTGAGTTTGGGCGGTATCACCACCTGACACAGTCTCGGAGACTGTGCTAGACGGTGTCACCTGTTGAGTCATTGCTTGGGCCTTTCACTTAGCCCAACATAGACTAAACTTGGGCCCAGTTGATCCCTAATTGAGTTGGTCTAATTACATTCTAAACTGACTCAATTAGACTATAAACTAACTTGATCTAGAAATAATCAATTACAAGCGAATCCTATATTGTCCGGCATGTCATTGGTTCTTCCGGTGCATCGTCCTCTCCTTCAGCATATTGCCCAATCAGCATATTGTCTTCTTGCTATATCTGATCTCTTTGACATAATATCTGATCTTATTGGCCTGCTGCACTAATTCACCCCCCCTCTTAGTACCGACTTGTTCCTAACAAAATAATCTAAGATAAATCTTTTGATGCATAATTTTGAATTATTTCGAATGAAGCCAAATAAAACTATTGTTGATATATACACCATTTTATGAATGTTTTTAATAGTTTAAAAGCACTTAGCAAATGTTTTTCTAACTTTGAACTTGTAAACAAGATTCTAAGATCCATTCCAAAAAGTTGGGATCCAAAAGTAATGGCAATACAAGAAGTAAAGGATTTGATCAATTTTTTGCTTGAAAAACTTATCTGATCGTTAATGACCTATGAAATGACATGTATTGCACATGACAAACATGAAAATAATATTCCAAAAAACAAGAAAGATTTAATACATAGAATAAAAGAAGACCACTCGAGCGAAAGCTCAGTGATGATGACATAGAATTTTTAATAAGAAAATTTAAAAAATTCATAAAACCAAAATCTAAAAATGAACTAAATCTAGACACAACCACTTGCTATAAATGCAAGAAGCCAAGGCACTCCAAAGATGAGTGTACAAAACTAAAGAAGAAGTTGCCGAAGAAGAAGAAAGTATTCGAGGCGACATGGGACGAATCGAGTACATTTGAAGACGAGAAGCAAACCAACAAAAGCAAGGTGGCGAACTACACCTTAATGGCTCTCAACAATAAGGCAAGTGACTCAAACAAATCTTATTTACCTTATAATGAATTACTTAATGCCTTTCATGATTTGTTTGATGAATGTAAGCTAGTTGGTAACAAATATAAATTGTTAAAAAAGGATCATGTTGTAGGGAAATCTAAGGGCGACATCACATGCACAACGGAAGAACAGAAAATAAAATCTCAAAATTTCCCAAAGATATGTTAGTTATCGTGCGAAGATTGGTGTGCAAAATCCATAAAACTGAAAACCACGTAAGAGATAGTTGTGTTACCTAGGGAGATCGTATATCCTTGAATCCCTATAGATGTGTAGGAGAGGATGAAGGAGGTCAAGCATCCCCCTCTCTAGTGGTGATCCACACAGTAGGGCTGCAACGACGCTCCTTAAATCTCTAAGCCTGTTATATGAGGAGGAGAAGGGGAGAGGAGAATAGGATCTGTCTTAATTCTGTCCTTTATTTGAATAGTTTTTTCTTTGCCAAATTGCCTGAAGCTTATGTCATTTTCAATCCAATCGTAGATGTGATGCATGTTATACCTGTTCTCTTTTTTCTCTTAGCCTTTGTTTGGCAAGCTACTGTAAGTTTTCGATAAAATCCTTAATACTTTACCAAATCCATTCATGATTTATTCGACAAAAAAAATTCTAAAAATGGATAAGATCGGCTAAGTCTTACATTAGAATTATAAACCCTCGATTCAAAAATGGAAATTCTTGCCTATGGGCCTTTAGTTCTCTCCTATTTATAGAGGCTCCATATCAACTTAACCCTTATAGATCCTACCATATTATGTACTAGACCTTCATTCAACTATTCAAGCTTCTTAGATTAGTGGGTTTCTATCTAATAATTTCTTATTAGCTCTTATTGGATCTCATCTATAGGATCCAATAATTCATGGGCTTATTGGATATCCAATAAGATAGGGGCTCGAACGGATATCTCATATCCGAACCTCTACTCGTCACAACGCCTACCATATGTATGTGACCCTCTAGGCCCAATATTGAGCTGGTCGTGAGTCATACCTATCAGAACCCCTTCTGGCTCAGTGAATTATTATCTCTATAATAATTCACTCGACTCATCGATCGTGGACATACTAAGCCACTACGTTGTAGTCCCTAAGCGATATAGGGGAATCTAATTCATTGGACCTATTTGTTCTCAATTAATGTATATCTATAATCTCTCATCCATCTAATACCCTAGAGACTGTATACCGGGCATGGTACTGTTAGGCCCATACGATTTCTCCTCAAATTTCGCTCTAATCGAATTCTCCCGGAAAACTCTTTCTCTCTCAATCTGAATGACCTTGGCCAGGGATTTGTTTGAGCAAGAACACATGAAATATTTCTCTCATGACATCGAAAACAGATAATCCTCTATTGATACTCAATAGCCCTCGTAAGATTGGCTACCACTCCCGATGACTGACTATGCTAGATTTGAAACTTTTAGACCTATAAGTTTGGTATCAAAGAGTGGAGTACTCATACAGGACATCATTGGTGTCTCAAGTTTAAGGACTAGATACACCACTTGGAGAATGAAATCACTATTTGATAATAAGATATCATCAGCCATCCAAAATTCTATAAGCGGATCAATCAGTGGACTCATTATCCAATAAGCACCTATACTATACCCCTAGTGTCCCCACACGAGTGTTAGGATCGAGAGCACTAAGAGGGGGGGGGGGGGGTGAATTAGTGCAGCGGAAATCTTACAGCGATTAAAAACCAAAAGCTGCGTTCGTTTAAAAACTATTATGATGCAAAAGCTGATTCTCAGTTTGTATCTAAGTGTAGTTTGCGTCTAAGCGCAGATTGCGTCTAAGCGCAGTTTTGCGTCTAAGCGCAGTTTACGTCTAAACTCAGATTTACGTCTAAACGCAGTTTTACGTCTAAACGCAGTTTTACGTCTAAACGCAGATTTACGTCTAAACGCAGATTTACGTCTAAACGCAGTTTTACGTCTAAACGCAGATTTACGTCTAAACTCAGATTTACGTCTAAACTCAGATTTACGTCTAAACGCAGATTTACGTCTAAACGCAGTTTTACGTCTAGACGCAGATTTACGTCTAAACTTTGAAACTCGTTTGTATACTCGCAGAGGGCAGTATGTAGTTGAAATCAAGACGTAAACGTGAACTGAGATCTGATGATTGTGCGAGGAAAGCCGATTTACGTCTGAATGCAGTTTTACGTCTAAATGTTGAAACTCGTTCGTAAAATTGTAGAGGACAGTTTGCAGTTATCAATAGGATCAAAATGTAAGAGTAAACTGCAAAGAAGCTCGTTCGTAAAAGCATGGAAGATAGTTCTGCAGAATCAAACGTAAACGTAAACTGTAATGTATGAAAATACGAATTTACGTCTGAATGCAGATTCGGAAGAACAGCACTTAGAACTTGTTCGTGAAAGCGCAGAGAGCAGTAGTAATGATAAAGTGCTCGAGAATAAACGCAAACCAGAGATTTAGAGTGGTTCGGTCAGCCTTGACCTACTCCACTTTTGGCTTCCTCCACCGACGAGGTTGCCGACGTCAACTAGGGGCCTTCCTTCAATAGGCGAAGGCCAAACTGCCCTTTTACAATTTCTCTCCTTTTGACAGGCTCAGGAGACAACCTTTACAGACCTTTCTCTCCTCACTTTACAACTGAAAACTTGAAGAACAGAAGGAGGAGACTTAAAGGTTTTACAACACTTTTGAGCTCTTAGAATCACAGAAAAGATCAAGATTTCGGTGTAGGTCTATATCTTTTCAGTGCTGAATGGGTGGGGTATTTATAGGCCCCAACCCAATTCAAAATTTGAGCTCAAAACCATCAAATCCCGGAATTCCGGGATCAGGCGGTTGCACCTCTTGATTGGAGAGGTTGCACCGCCTGGCAGAGCTCGAAGACTGAGCTCAGGCGGATGCACCTCTCTGTCAGGGGTGGTTGCACCTTTCTGCCAGAGCTCGAAGACCGAGCTCAGGCGATGCATCACCTGTCCAAAGAGGTTGCACCTCTCTGCCAGAGCTCGAAGACCGAGCTCGGTGGTTGCACCTCTTGGCAGAGCTCGGAACTTGAGCTCTGGCGGTGCTACCTCTTGACAGAGGAGGTTGCACCGCCCAGTCTCGCTTGGAGACTGAGCCCTGGGCGGTTGCACCGCCTGGCTGGAGCGATTGCACCGCCCAGTCTCGCTGGGAGACTTAGCCTAGGCGGTGCTACCTCCGTGCCTGGGCGGTTGCACCTCCCACAGCTACTTGGGTTCGAATGGGTTGAACCATTCGACCCAACTTGAGTTCTTCAGGGGCCCAATTGCCCCGGGATTAAGCTAATGGGATCACCTCCCATTTCTAACTTAATCACCGTGCTAACTACGATTAAATCTAAGACAATTTCTGCAGCTTTGCTTCGGTACGTCAATCGCTTCTTCCGGCGAGTTTCCGATGAACTTCCGTCGATCATCCGATGAACCCTCGGTGATGCTCCTGCGGACTTCCGGCAAACTCCTGGACTTTGCGAAGATCCACTTGGCAAGTTCCGACGAGCTTCGCTTGGCAAGCTTCTGGACTTCTCGGATCTGTTCTCGCAGAACCTCCGACGACCGTCCGAACTTCCGTCGAACTCTCGAACTCCCAACGTGATCATGAACTTGACTCCGACGCAACTCCTGCTGCTTGTCTATCTTTCATCGTAGTTAATCCTGCACAACAAAACAAAACTTCGATCGAGACAATTAATCCTAAGCAATTAACCAAGTTGTTCGACAAGTCATTGGTCCCTCGACGCTTCGTCCGATTCTTCGGCGCATCATCCTCTTCTGCAGCCTATTGCCCAATCGGCCAGTCGACTCCGCAACTCCGATATCCTTGGCACAATACCCGCTCTTCTTGGCCCGATGCCCGAGTCCACGGCCCGAAGCCTTCTGTCGATACGTCGACCGATCCACCGGCCCGACGTCCAATGTTCCTTCGGCACAACATGATTTTCCTGCTTTAATTGTCTCATCCTGATGGAAGCATCCTGCGTCACTCAAAACGCAGATTAAATCATAAACATATATCAAGTAGTTTCATCATCAAAATACGAGATTCAACAATCTCCCCCTTTTTGATGATGACAACCACTTGATGACGGAGTTAAACTAAACTCCCGGAGTTTAAACAAACTCCCCCTATCAATATGCCATATTGATAGAACCTTGAATTCAAACTGAAATCAAGTCATTGCAATATTCATCATGAATACTTGCAACACGTCAACATGAACTTATGCATAAACTTATGCATCACATGTCATGTCATCAACATACTTCTCCCCCTTTGTCATCAATAAAAAGGAGAAGTACTACAAACAAGTGTGTGTGATATTGGTTCAACTTATTGCTTGAAAATCATAATATCAAGTTTTATCATCATGCAAGTTTGCTAATATCAAATACCAACATGAAAAATTGTGATGTAAGCTTTTGACATCATAATGCAAACATTTCAAGTGTTTATCAATTATAGCATTTCATCACATGGTAAGATATCAACGCGTAAAATTACGATACAAGTTCTTGATATCTTGACGCATGATGAAAACATGGCATAATACAAGTTTGGCAATCATAGCATCAATTCATATATTTCTCATCATGGCAGTGTTTATCAATTCATATATATATCTCCCCCTTTGTCATCAACAAAAAGCATAGTAACTATGATACCAGAAAATAATAATAGCAAGCTTATAGAGGAATTTTACATAGATTGCTTTAAATACTTCTTCCCCTTTGTGTTATAATCCATTGTAAAGATTTTGCAAGATGGAATACATACACATGAATCACTTCATCAAATCTATTTCAGAAACTCAATTTTCATGAAGGTGTACGAGAAAAATCTGTTTCATAAATAAGATGCATTCGGACAAGATTTTGTTGCAGATTTTCACATATAATCAAGTGATTTGATCATACAATATAGTCCGAAAATTTTTTTAACAAATTTATCTGTTCGGACACATCAACATTCCTAGTTTTCTTCGAATGAAATTAAAACACAAGATTTTCAGAACTTTTAGTTTCAAAGCACAACATTCTTAATTTGGACACATTACAAACAGTAATGATAAGAAGTGAGTATCACAAACAGTAACTTTTACCACAATAGATGTTTACAGCCAGTTCATCAGAAGTGAGTATCATAAGAAGTTTACAACAACAACAGGTGTTCAATAAGTTCATTGATGCGGTGGAAAATTAAAGTGCCTAAACAAGGAGTCAAATTGACTATGAATTTGCTGCAGCTCAGATAGGATTTGATCTTGTCTTTGTTCAATCCGTTCTTGTCTCTGTTCGAATCGATCCATACGAATCCCAATTTCTTCGATGGATGTATGAGTTTGCTCAGCTGGATGTGTTTCCTCAAGGGGAAGGATCGGAGGAGATTGAGTACCCCTAAATACTGGTGTTTCCGGTTCTGGTTCAGATTGAGGGTGATCTATCCTTCTAGGGAGTCTAACCCAGTTACCGTTTCTATAGTAGCATCTTAGTCGGTGAAGTAGATTTTTGTTTATTATGCTGTATCGATCTACTTTCATTACTTCTTCTTCTGGTGATATTAGAATGTCGTAAGCTTTTATTATTCTAGTGATTATACCACCATATGGAAGCATCATATCTTTCTTAGATAATTCTAACATATTTTGTTGAATAAGATAGCCAAGACAGATGTCATGTCCCTTCAAGATAGAGTACATAGTTCCTAATTCTAGTTGACTTATTTCATCATGATGGTATTGTTTAGGAAGAATTATACTAGTCATGATATAATGAAGTATCTTAGTGTTCAAAGGTAATAGATGTTCACAACTTTTAGGAACCAATGCTATGTTAGGATTGGCAAAGATTGTTCCTAAGGCTTCAACATAGGATGTTCCAATACTTTCATCATCCCATGATCCTCTAAAGTAGAGTCCTATGCTTTTTATGGGAATGCCTATCATATCACAAATGAATTTATCAGTGATTGAGATGTGTTGTCCCAAAAGATAGGTGGACATTCTTCCTTCATCATCTATTTGTATGTTATTGTAAAATAATCTAACAAGCCTAGGATAGATGGGTTCATTAATCTGCAAGATTGGAAGTAGATCTAGGTTCGCAAACCATTGGATGGTCTCTAAGTCTCTTAGTTCATTTAGATCTACGTATTTTCCCTTAGCAATACATCTAAGTTGGAAAGAGGGAAATTTTTCAGCATGGTATTTTGAATTGAAAAGAGTGAAATCAAACTCTTCTACTAATCTCCTCTTTCCCTTGTCCCTTGAGGATCTTCTAGATCCCATAACTACTGCTGTTTAGAGGGATGAGCTAAAGTAAAAGAAGAACAAAACAGAATTTAAGAGCTTCTTAGAGAGTACCTTTGTGAAATCTTCAAGAGAAGGAAGGATTCTTGATGTTTTGCTCCGAAATGAGAAGTATTTGGAAGGCTTAGAGGAGTGAAATGGGAATGGAGGAGACTTGGAAGAGTAGAGGAGGAAATGGGGGTGAGTTGGGGTCGGTTCCATAGCCGGCCCTAGTGTGGGTTTAAAGGGCAGAGCTGCTGGCGGTTGCACCTCTGGCTGGAGCGGTGCAACCTCTGGCAACCCGTGATAGCTGGAGGTGCCACCGCCTGCAGCCAGTGAGCACCTAATATGATTTGATTAGGGAGCCTTTGCCTTGAGGAGAGTTTCAGAGCAATTAATGTTTGTTACATGATTTCGTATGAGTTTTTATTTAAGGAAGAAACTCTTGTACGATCAAGATAGATCTTTTAACGTGCATACGTATGTTGTTTGGTATCCCTTTTAAGATCATGACATATTTATGTGAATTTGGATATCATACGTTTTTAATAAGGTTGTATCATATTTGTGATTTCACAACTTCCACTTGTTACTTAAGCGTTGCGAGTTCCTTTTTGATTCTTGGTTTATGACCATTGAGAGTCAAGGAGCAGAATATTATTTCTTGCTCCGGCCTAGACTTTTAATGTTTTTATAGGAAGGGATGATCTTTAGGAACCCATTTGCTTTTGGGTGCCTCATAAATAGATCTACATTTTCTATCATGTTGCATAGAGTTTATCATGGTTCCTTTAGGAACCCAAATTAATTTGTTTGGACTCAATTTCCTGAATGGACAATAATGTGTCTTGTGACCAAACTTGCAACAAAAGTTGCATTTGCTTCTAGCATGTAAGATGGGGCCTTTTACAAAGGTAGTTGGATTTCGGTGAGGACTCCTCACAAATCCAATCCCACTTCTTTTGGGAGCATGACCCTTGTTTGTAAGGATCATGTTTAATGACTTGCTACCAACCTCGAATTTCTTCAAGGTGTCCTTAAGTAGCAAGTTTTCTTTTTGCATAGATTCTAAATCATGACATTTGATACATGAATTTAAACTATCATGATGTTCGACTTTTAACTTATCAAACTCATAAGTAAGACTATCATGCATCTTTTTCAGCAATTTGTATTTTCTATTTATAACTTTGCATTCATCAAATAAATCATGGAAGGCATTTAATAATTCATTGAAAGATAAATCAGCATCTAATAAATCCGTTACCTCCTCTCCGATGGCCATTAAGGCGTAATGAGCAACTTGCTCGGTGTTGGACTCCTCTTCTTCAGATGCGCTCGAGTCATCCCATGTTGCTTGAAGAGCCTTCTTCTTTGATGTTCTTCTTTTGACTTGGGGACAATCATTCTTGTAGTGTCCCGGCTTTTTACATTCGTAGCAGATCACTTGGTCCTTCTTGGGTTCAAGTTTATTTTTCACATCGTTTTTAAACTTGTTTCTTTTGAAGAATTTCTTAAACTTTCTTGTCAAAAGTGCCAAGTCATCATCACAGTCCTCATCACTTGAGTTTTCTCTCAAGTGGCATTCAGAAGTTTTAAGTGCCATATCCTTCCTGTTCTTTGGAAGGATGTCTTCTTGCTCTTCATGAGCTTTGCAAGTCATTTCGTAGGTCATTAATGACCCGATTAGTTCTTCAAGAGGGAAGTTGCGCAGATCTTTTGCCTCTTGAATGGCAGTGACTTTAGGATCCCAACTTTTAGGAAGGGATCTTAGTATTTTATTTACGAGTTCAAAATCCGAAAAACTTTTTCTGAGTCCTTTTAGACCGTTGACGACATCCGTGAAACGGGTAAACATGTCGCCAATGGTTTCACTCGGTTTCATTCGGAAAAGTTCAAAAGAATGCAGCAACAGATTGATTTTTGACTCTTTCACGCTACTTGTGCCCTCGTGGGTCACTTCAAGTGTGTGCCAAATATCAAATGCAGTTTCGCAAGTTGAAACACGATTAAACTCGTTTTTATCAAGTGCGCAAAATAAGGCATTCATAGCCTTTGCATTAAGAGCGAAAGCCTTCTTCTCCGAATCGTTCCAATCGATCATTGGAAGAGAAGATTTTGAAAATCCATTTTCAACAAGGTTCCATAGTTCAAAATCCATAGAAATAAGAAAGATCCTCATTCGGGTCTTCCAGTAGGTGTAGTCCGTTCCACTGAACATGGGTGGACGTGTAATAGAATGCCCCTCTTGGTTTCCGGCGAATGCCATCTCTCTTGGGTTTTAATCCTTTAGAGAGTTAACCTTGCTCTGATACCAATTGTTAGGATCGAGAGCACTAAGAGGGGGGGGGTGAATTAGTGCAGCGGAAATCTTACAGCGATTAAAAACCAAAAGCTGCGTTCGTTTAAAAACTATTATGATACAAAAGCTGATTCTCAGTTTGTATCTAAGTGTAGTTTGCGTCTAAGCGCAGATTGCGTCTAAGCGCAGTTTTGCGTCTAAGCGCAGTTTACGTCTAAACTCAGATTTACGTCTAAACGCAGTTTTACGTCTAAACGCAGTTTTACATCTAAACACAGATTTACGTCTAAACGCATATTTACGTCTAAACGCAGTTTTACGTCTAAACGCAGATTTACGTCTAAACTCAGATTTACGTCTAAACTCAGATTTACGTCTAAACGCAGATTTACGTCTAAACGCAGTTTTACGTCTAGACGCAGATTTACGTCTAAACTTTGAAACTCGTTTGTATACTCGCAGAAGGCAGTATGCAATTGAAATCAAGACGTAAACGTGAACTGAGATCTGATGATTGTGCGAGGAAAGCCGATTTACGTCTGAATGCAGTTTTACGTCTAAATGTTGAAACTCGTTCGTAAAATTGTAGAGGACAGTTTGCAGTTATCAATAGGATCAAAATGTAAGAGTAAACTGCAAAGAAGCTCGTTCGTAAAAGCACGGAAGACAGTTCTGCAGAATCAAACGTAAACGTAAACTGTAATGTATGAAAATACGAATTTACGTCTGAATGCAGATTCGGAAGAACAGCACTTAGAACTTGTTCGTGAAAGCGCAGAGAGCAGTAGTAATGAAGGAGGTTTGCAGTAATGATAAAGTGCTCGAGAATAAACGCAAACCAGAGATTTAGAGTGGTTCGGTCAGCCTTGACCTACTCCACTTTTGGCTTCCTCCACCGACGAGGTTGCCGACGTCAACTAGGGGCCTTCCTTCAATAGGCGAAGGCCAAACTGCCCTTTTACAATTTCTCTCCTTTTGACAGGCTCAGGAGACAACCTTTACAGACCTTTCTCTCCTCACTTTACAACTGAAAACTTGAAGAACAGAAGGAGGAGACTTAAAGGTTTTACAACACTTTTGAGCTCTTAGAATCACAGAAAAGATCAAGATTTCGGTGTAGGTCTATATCTTTTCAGTGCTGAATGGGTGGGGTATTTATAGGCCCCAACCCAATTCAAAATTCGAGCTCAAAACCATCAAATCCCGGAATTCCGGGATCAGGCGGTTGCACCTCTTGACTGGAGAGGTTGCACCGCCTGGCAGAGCTCGAAGACTGAGCTCAGGCGGATGCACCTCTCTGTCAGGGGTGGTTGCACCTTTCTGCCAGAGCTCGAAGACCGAGCTCAGGCGATGCATCACCTGTCCAAAGAGGTTGCACCTCTCTGCCAGAGCTCGAAGACCGAGCTCGGTGGTTGCACCTCTTGGCAGAGCTCGGAACTTGAGCTCTGGCGGTGCTACCTCTTGACAGAGGAGGTTGCACCGCCCAGTCTCTCTTGGAGACTGAGCCCTGGGCGGTTGCACCGCCTAGCTGGAGCGGTTGCACCGCCCAGTCTCGCTGGGAGACTTAGCCTGGGCGGTGCTACCTCCCTGCCTGGGCGGTTGCACCTCCCACAGCTACTTGGGTTCGAATGGGTTGAACCATTCGACCCAACTTGAGTTCTTCAGGGGCCCAATTGCCCCGGGATTAAGCTAATGGGATCACCTCCCATTTCTAACTTAATCACCATGCTAACTACGATTAAATCTAAGACAATTTCTGCAGCTTTGCTTCGGTACGTCAATCGCTTCTTCCGGCGAGTTTCCGGTGAACTTCCGTCGATCATCCGATGAACCCTCGGTGATGCTCCTGCGGACTTCCGGCAAACTCCTGGACTTTGCAAAGATCCACTTGGCAAGTTCCGACGAGCTTCGCTTGGCAAGCTTCTGGACTTCTCGGATCTGTTCTCGCAGAACCTCCGACGACCGTCCGAACTTCCGTCGAACTCTCGAACTCCCAACGTGATCATGAACTTGACTCCGACGCAACTCCTGCTGCTTGTCTATCTTTCATCGTAGTTAATCCTGCACAACAAAACAAAACTTCGATCGAGACAATTAATCCTAAGCAATTAACCAAGTTGTCCGACAAGTCATTGGTCCCTCGACGCTTCGTCCGATTCTTCGGCGCATCATCCTCTTCTGCAGCCTATTGCCCAATCGGCCAGTCGACTCCGCAACTCCGATATCCTTGGCACAATACCCGCTCTTCTTGGCCCGATGCCCGAGTCCACGGCCCGAAGCCTTCTGTCGATACGTCGACCGATCCACCGGCCCGACGTCCAATGTTCCTTCGGCACAACATGATTTTCCTGCTTTAATTGTCTCATCCTGATGGAAGCATCCTGCGTCACTCAAAACGCAGATTAAATCATAAACATATATCAAGTAGTTTCATCATCAAAATACGAGATTCAACAACGAGCAGCTATGAGACCAACTACATCCATCATATGGACGGGTATACAACACACTAGCCTATCCGGTTATCTCAATGTCCCTCTCGAGTAACCTATTACCGGTATTATTTATGATATGTGTTTAAAGGTGAATCAGTCTCATTATCATGATCTCATCATGATCTGATTTCCATTGCACAGATCCATAGATATCACAATATATTCATACAACAGGTAATATAAAGTGATAAAATACTAAATAATAATAATAAGCAAAAAGTCTACTTGTCAAGTCACACGTGTCATCACTTACGTGATTAGCTTGCAGGACACATATGACTAGTAGCCTCCCACTTAACCTAAAGCCAATCACCTCTGTGTCTAATCCCTATCAGACCCTTATGATGCTTAAATACAAGCTGAGACTATGTCTTTGTTAGTGGATCTGTGATGTTATCTTCGGATGGAACTCTTTCCACTACTACATCTCCTCGGGTCATGATCTCTCTGATCAGGTAGAACCTCCTCAATACATGCTTAGACTTTTGATGAGACCAAAGTTTCTTTGCTTGAGCAATCGCCCCATTGTTGTCACAATACGCCCTATTGTTATCACAATATAAGGGAATCGGCTCCTCATTGCCTAGCACAACTCCTAGATCTATGATGAACTTCTTTATCCAGACTCCCTCATTTACTGCATTTGCTATAACAATGTACTTCGCCTTTGTAGTCGAGTCAGCAGTAATATCTTGCTTAGAACTCTTCCAGCATACTATTCCTCCATTCAAGGTGTACACATACCCCGAATTCGACTTGCTATTATCGACATCGGACTGGAAGCTCGAGTCTATGTAGCCTTCAACCCTAATGCTACTACCTCCATATACCAATAAAAGATTCTTAGTCCTTCTCAAGTACTTAAGGATATATTTTGCTGCTTTCTAGTGCTCCAAGCTTAGATCCACTTGATATCTACTCGTGACACTCAGAGCATACGCTATATCAGGCCTGGTACATAGTATGACATATATGATAGACCCTATTGCTGAGGCATAGAGTATCCTATCCATGTTGGCCCTTTCTTCAGGAGTCTTTGGGGACATACTCCTAAAAAGCGATATCCCATGTCTCATCGGTATGAGATCTCTCTTGGAATTTTCTATGCCAAACCTTTTGACAATAGTGTCTATGTACTTGGACTAGGATAAGCCAAGTATCTTCTTAGATCTATCTCTATATATCTGAATCTCCAAGATATAGGATGCTTCCCCTAAGTCCTTCATGGAGAAGTATATAGATAACTAAGCCTTTATTGTGGATAACATTCTTACATTATTCCCAATTATTAGGATGTCATCCATATACAATCTTATAATTATAGTGTGCTGCAATAGTCGATATTATTCAGATAAATTTTAGTATGGCTACGAGTCTTGCTTTATAGGTCTGTACCTTTCCATCTACTATGATTTTTTTCTTAAAGATCCACTTGCAATCGGTGGGTATAATACCCTCGAGTGAATCAACTAGGTTCTAAACCTTATTGGAGTACATAGAATTTATATCAGAATTCATAGCTTCTTGCCACTTCTCGGAGTCTATACTCATAATAGCCTCCTCGTAGGTTTGAGGATCAATATCTTCAACATCCTGTCCTCTAATATGTCCAATATATCTCTTAAGAGGATAAGATACTCTATCGGACCTACGTAAAGTCGAAACATGTGTACTAGGTACTAGTCATAAGTGCCTTACAAGCCAATCACATGAGTAATGACATGCGTGACTTGACACGTAGTCATTTTTGCTTATTATTATTATTTAGTATTTTATCATTTCATACTGCTTATTGCATGAATATATTATAATGTTCATATATTTATGCAATGAGAATCAGATCGTAATAATATCCTGATAATAAGACCGATTCGCCTTTAAACATAAATCCTAAATAATTCCAGTCATAGATTACTTGAGAGGGACATCAAGATAACCGGACAGACTAGTGTACTGTATACCCATCCATATGATGGATGTAGCTGTTGAATCTCAGATTTTGATGATGAAACCAATTGATAGTGTTTATGATCTTATCTGTGTTTTGAGTGATGTAGGAAGCTTCGATCATGAAGAGACAATTAAAAGCAGGAAGAATCATGTTGGGCCAGAGTGGAATATGTCAGAAGATTAGACGTCGGGTTAGAGGATCGGTCGACGTATCGACAGAAGACCTTGGGCCATGGGATCGGGCATCGGGCCAAGAAGAGCGAAAATTACACCAAGAAAATTAGAGTTGCGGAGGTCAATTGGCCGATTAGGTAATAGGCCACAAGAGAGGACGATGCATCGAAGAATCGAACGAAGTGTCGATGAACCAATGACATACCGGACAACATTTGATTAGCTTTATAATAATTATCTAGATCGAATTAGGTTTTAGGCGTAATTGGGTTGGAACTGGGCCAACTCAATTAGAGGCCAATTAGGCCCAAGTTTGGGCTGTGTTGGGCCAAGTAAAAGGCCCAAACAATGACCCAATAGATGAAACCATCGATGACACAGTCTCCAAGATTGTGTCAAGCGATAGTACCACTAGTCTGGGCGGTGGTACCACCTAGACTCAGTCTCCGAGACTGTCAAGTGATGGTATCGCCAGTTTAGGCAGTTGTACCGCCTAGACACAATCTCCCAAGCGGTGGTACCGCCTAGTGTCAATGTTGCAGGTGGTGGTATCGCCCAGCATAGACGATGGTATTGCTAGTACCCCGAAAACCAGGAATGAGATACTTTTAGGCTTCAAATTTGAATTCACTTGAGGCCTATAAATACCTCTCTTATCCCTGGTTTACACAAATAAGTATAGAGAACTTAAAAGTGGGAAAACGTTATAGAAATCACTTAAGAGATCCCCTTATCTAGTTTTAAAGTTTAGAATTCTATTTAGGGAGGAGTGAGTGCTTGTAAAAAGTTGTCTTCTAAACTTGTGAAAAGGAGGAGGGGTGTAAAATGATAGTTAACCTTCGCCTGTTGAAAGAAGATCAGTAGTGAAAGCCAGTGGCCTCGAGTGAAGAGGAATCATGAGTGGATGTAGGTTACAATGGCTGAACTACTATAAAATCTGGTTTACATTTCATTCTTACTATTTACCTTTATTGCAAACTGAATTCTTACTTTCACTACGTTTCCATATGCTTTTAAGTTAAACTCTTTCAAATACATTTTTTATTGTACGAAGATTTCAGACTCAATGTAATTTTACCGCTGCACTAATTCACCCCCCCTCCCCTTTTAGTGCCAACTTGATCCTAACAATTAGTATCAGAGCTACATTCTTCTCATTTGGTTTAACACCAAAAAAAAATGGCTCCTTTCAGCTTTCAAGAGGGTCACGCTATCATTCGTCCTCCTATATTCAATGGGACATACTACACTTATTGGAAAACTCGAATAAGAGTTTTCTTGCTTTCTATAGATTTGAATTTATGGAATATTGTCAAAAGCGTTTTTAAAAATCTTCTACTCCAATGAACGAATGGAATGATTTGGAGAAGAAAACTTTTTCCTTCGTTGCTAGAGTTATGAACGCTCTATTTTGTGCTTTAGATAAAAATGAATTCAATTGAGTTTCTATTTGTGAAACGACTTTTGATATTTGGCATACACTTAAAATCACACACGAATGCACTAATAAAGTTAAAGATTCAAAAATCAACTTTTTGATACATGATTTTGAATTATTTTGGATGGAACCAAGTGAGACCTTTGGAGACATGTACATCCGATTTACGGATGTCATCAACGGTCTAAAAGCACTTGGTAAAAGTTTTTCTAACTTTGAACTTGTTAACAAAATATTGAGACCCCTTCCAAAGAGTTAGGACCCTAAAGTAATGGTCATTCAAGAGGCCAAGGATTTGAACTATTTTCTACTTGAAGAACTTATCGGGTCAATAATGACCTATGAAATGACGTGCAAGATGCATGATGAACTTGATGAACTTGAGAATAACCTTTCAAAGAACAAGAAGTATTTGATACTTATAACTCAAGAAGACTTGAGCGACAACTCAAGTGATGATGAACTTGAACTTCTCACTATAAAATTTAAAAGTTTATAAAACAAAAATTAAAGAATAAAAGTGAACTTAAAAAGAAATTGTCAAATAAGAAGAAAGTATTCAAGGTGGCTTGAGATGAATCGAGCTCATCCGAATATGAGGAGCAAACTAACAAGGGCAAGGTGGCGAACTACGTAGTGACTCAATCAAATCTCTTTTTCCTTACCATGAAATTACTTAGTGCTTTTTATGATTAATTATATATATATATATATATATATATATATATATATATATATATATATATATATATATATATATATATATCATGACAATTGCATGTTTTGTAATAATGCTTGCACATCAAATAAGATTAATTCCTTGTATGTTATAAGAAATAATTATGTGTGTCTTCATGATTTTGTATTGCTTTTCCATTTTAAATAAGATGGATGGTTTTCACATGAAAAACTTGAGCATATTTATATGAAATCAACCGCATAAAATGAAACACATAAAAAAGAAAATGTATTATCATTGGAATTAAAATGATAAATCAAATCTTTTGTTTAAAGAAGCCTTATGTTTAATGTGTTATATTTTTTGTCATGATGATTTTGATGATAAAATTTATTTTTTAGTCTTAAACGATGATGAATGTTCTGATTTGACATAAAAAACTTGGGCATGCTTATATGAAATCAAATCACTTAAATTGAAACAACTAAAAAGAGGAAAGCATTTTTCTTGAATTTTTTTTTTCTCTATCTTATCGATTTTTCAAAAAGAGATTAATAAATCTATTCTTAAACTATTAAAGTGACTTTGTTGATTTGACAAATTGAATGAGTTGAAAATAAATGATGATTTTTCTCTTGATTCCTCATAATTATAACTTGTGATATTTTTTATATAAATCATGATCTTGATTTCTCGATATTTGATACATGAGATTTTTCTATGAATCAAGATCTTATTTTTCATCTCTCATATTTCTTTTTGCTAATTACTAAAAAAAAGAATTATTTAGATGAATCATTCATAATTGATATTTCATATTATGATTTTCATATTGTTAGGATCGGAGTGGCACTAAGAGGGGGGGGGGAGTGAATTAGTACAGTGGATTAATACTTGTAAGTTTAAAAATGAATTCGTAAATACGAGGAGATTTCATTTCGATAGTAACTTGAGTAGATGAAAACCGAAAGCTAGCAGTAGTGTAAATAATAATTTCAGGAAAGTAAGAACTCACACATGCAAGAAACACACCAATTTAAAGTGGTTCGATCAAAATGACCTACATCCACTTGCAAAGCCTTCTTCAATGAGGCTCCCAACTTCCACTAGCAAATCACTTTAAAGGGGAAGGACAAACACCCGTCTTACAATATTTTACAAGTGGTTCACACTCTTATAGATTTCAAAGAGAAAGAGGGAGGTGAACACTCAAGCAATTGAAAACAAGACTTGCTAAAGACTTTGCCAAGGCTTTATCTCAATCTCTAACTTCTCAAAGGTTGTTGTCTCTACTGAGAATTGAGAGGTATTTATAGGCCCCAAGAGGATTCAAATTTGGGCACCAAATTTGAATTACTTTTGGGTTCCCGATGCTGGCGGTGCCACCGCCCGACCTCTTGGGTGCTGGGCGGTGCTACCGCTTAGTCCAACAGTACCACTGCCTGATCCTCGGGTTCTGAGCGGTGCCACCACCTGGACTGTTCCAGCTCACTAGTTGGGCTCTAAACTTGGCCCAAACCAGTCCAAATTCGGGCCTAGTTGGCCCCTAACCAGATTATAGGATTAACTCTTAATCCTAACCCTAATTACATGCAAAATATGAAGTTAAGACATAGTCCTAAGCAAATCTTATAACCGGCAATGTCGAGTTTCCTTCCGGTGAGCTTTTCGGCGAACTTCCGGCAGACTTCCGATACACCCTCGGATTTCTTCCGGCGGACTCCCAGTAGGCTCTCAGTCTTGTGGCGAGTTCAGTGAGTCTTTGGCAAGTA
Organism: Musa acuminata AAA Group; assembly: GCF_036884655.1. NCBI lineage: Eukaryota > Viridiplantae > Streptophyta > Magnoliopsida > Zingiberales > Musaceae > Musa > Musa acuminata. The sequence continues at coordinate 26,743,842 of NC_088351.1, read as the reverse complement.
GCTAAACCTTCTCGGTGATCTCCGCGAACCTCCGATGATCTCTCCAGCAGACTTCCGAAAACTTCAGAAAGTCCCCGATTTCTTCTCGGTTGGTTCCGGCAGCACTTCCAATGAATCTTCGGACTCTCGGCGGACTCTCGAACACCTATCGAACTTGACTCTGGTAGACTTACTTTATGTCTTCAAGCTATCATAGTTAATCTTGCATACTTAAAATAAAACTTTGATCGAGATAATTAATCCTAAGCAATTAATCAAGTTGTCCGGCATGTCATTGGTCCCTCGACGCTTCGTTCGATTCTTCGGCACATCGTCCTCTCTTGCGGCCTATTGCCCAATCGGCTAGTTGACTTTGTAACTCCGATATCCTTAGCATAATCTTCGCTCTTCTTGGTCCGATCACCCGAATCCATGGCCCGAAGCCTTGTCGATACGTCGACTAATCCACCGGCCTGACGTCCAATCTTCTAACATGTTCCTTCGGCACAACATGATTTTTCTGCTTTAATTGTCTCATCCTGATCGAAGCATCCTCCGTCACTCAAAACGCAGATTAAATCATAAACACATATCAAGTGGTTTCATCATCAAAATACGAGATTTTGGTCCCTAGTTGAGTCACCACCAACGTCACACGCCACGTCTCAACTAGTGTCAGAATCCGACGCCGCACGTCATCAGAATCCCGTGACACACATCAAGCCAAGTTCCGTACCGAGACACTATATGACACGACTATCCCGAGGGCTCGGGGAGGTGCCGTCCGACGCTGCTCAAGCATCCCCCAAGACGCTAGCTCGTTAGAAAAGCCGTCCCATCCCACAAAGGTCAACGGCCATACCAAACTGATATGCAACTAATCCTTGCATAATAGTATATAAACCCTTGGTCGACGCCCGGCCAGAGGGGAAAAGAACTCGATATAAAAATACTCCACTGACTTGCTCGTCGGAGGGGCTAAAGTCAGGAAACACCCGACGAAGGCCATTTTGTAAGAAGGCGGACACCCCCGTGCGGCGAGCGTCTCGACCCAAGAGATACCTTCCATCGGACAAGGGAGAGCAGTGAGCTAGCCCGGATCCCGACCAATGCCGACCAACATTCCTTCCCGAGGGTGCGGCCACCTCATCATCCTACTCACTTCGCAAGAAGCTCCCGACGTCGACCCGCGGACCTAACCGTGCTGACTCATTAGCCATGGTACTTGTGTTAGTGAAGAAAGTTACCGTGGTTGATGAGTCAGCACGGTTAGGTCCACAGGGTCGATGTCGGGAGCTTCTTGCGGAGTGAGTAGGTTGATGAGGTGGCCGCGCCCTCGGGAAGGAATATTGGTTGGCGTTAGTCGGGATCCAGGCCAGCTCATTGCTCTCCCTTGTGCGATGGAAGGTATCTCTTGGGTCGAGATGCTCGCCACTCGGGGTGACCGTTTCAGAGTGACTCGGGCAAGAGTCGGGCTGGCGGAGTCGACTGGGCCCTCGTGAAGGATGTTGATCAGCGTTTCTTGGTTTGTCGACCCAGGTGCCATTTGTGGTGGGGCACGTCTCTCTGACTCCGGGATGAATGGCAGCGCATCCTCGTGTACTGGATGGCGATTCCCGAGTTGAGGCGCTCGTGATTCGGGGTGTCCGCCTTCCTGCAAAATGGCCCTCGTCGGGTGTTTCCCAACTTTGGCCCCTCTGATGAGCAAGTCAGTAGAGTATTTTTATATCGAGTTTTTTCCTCCCCCCCTGGCTGGGCATCGGCCAAGGGTTTATATACTATTGTGCGAGAGTTGGTTGCGCCTTAATTCAGTATGGCCGTTGACCTTTGTGGGATGGGATGACTTTTCTGACGATCTTGGAGGACACCTGAGCGGCGTCAGACGGCACCGCCCCGAGCCCTCGGGATAGTTGTGTCGTATAGTGTCTTGGTATGAAACCTGGCTTGACGTGTGTCATGGGGTTCTAATGGCGTGCGGCATCAAATTCTGACATTGGTTGGGACGTGACGTGTGATGTCGGTGGTGACTCATCTGGGGACCAAAATACACCTTATCACTTCTCCCCCCCCCCCTCCAAGGCGTGTCGCTGGGTCCCTAATGGACCAGGAGGCACGCTTGGGCTGAAGGACACGATTGTGCTGGTTGCCCATACAAGGAAGCTGGATCGACTCATCGCGGGGTGATTTTAGAGGGGCGGCGCCCCATGATTTGGGTAGGACTAATCATGCTGATCGAACGATGGGGGCCTGACAAGGCGATGCCTAAGTGTCGAAATCGGCCAAACGAGACCTGCGGAGCGAACCCGACATGTCTTAGTTCAAATGATGGGTTTCGCATGGCCCAGAGCTACGGCTGCTGAGTTTGCAAGTTGGCAAGCGAATCGAGGTGGCTCGATTTAAAGACTTGTCGGGTGGCGAATCGGAGTCGACGTGAAGCGAATCAGAGATGACGTGAAGCGACTTGGATAACGGGCTAGGCCGGTGATTCGGGCACTGGATCGACCGAGATGTGACTCGGGCATAAGATTAGCAGTGAGGTGTAGCTCGGGCGATGGATCAGGCCTGTGGGCCGAGTGACCGAATCCAGTTCTGGTTCCGGTGCCGACGGGTCATAAGTCGGGAGCAATCTGGAGCGATCCGGGCAGGAAATGAACCTTGGGACCAAGTGACTACGCTCAACTCTGAATTGAGCCTGGGGACCGAGTGAGTAAGCTCAGCTCCATATTGAACTTGGTGATCGAGTGAGTGAGCTCGGCTCCGGATTGAAATTGGGGACCGAGTAAGTAAGCTCGACTCTGGATTGAACTTGGGGACCAAGTGAGTAAGCTCGACTCCGAATTGAACCTGGGGACCGAGTGAGTAAGCTCGGCTCCGAATTGAACCTGGGGACCAAGAGAGTTAGCTCGGCTTCGAATCGAACCTAGGGACTGAGTGATTAAGCTCGGTTCCAGTTTCGGTGCCAACAGGTCGCTAGTTCGGGAGCGGTCTGGAGTGACTCGAGCAGGAATCGAACCTTGAGGCTGAGTGATTAAGCTTGGTTCCGGTTTTGGTGTCGGCGGGTCGCTAGTCGGGAGTGATCTGGAGCGACCCGAGTAGGAATCGAACCTGAGGGCCGAGTGATTAAGCTTGGTTCCGGTTTTGGTGCCGGCGGGTCACCAGTCGGGAGCGATCTGGAGCGATTCGGGCATTAATCGAACCTAGGGGATGCGTGATTAAGCTTGGTTCCGGTTTCGGTGCCGGCGGGTTGCCAGTCGGGAGCAATCTGGAGCGACCCGAGTAGGAATCGAACTTGGGGGCCGAATGATTAAGCTCGGTTCCGGTTTTGGTGTCGTCGGGTCGCTAGTCAGGAGTGATATGGAGTGATCCGAGCATGAATCGAACCTGGGGGCCTAGTGATAAACCTCGGTTCCGATTTTGGTGCTGGCGGGTCACCAGTTGGGAGTGACCCGAGCAGGAATCGAACCTGGGGGCCGAGTGATTAAGCTTGATTTCGGTGCCAGCGGGTCGCTAGTCGGGAGCGATCTGGAGTGATCCGAGCAGGAATTGAACTTAGGGGCCAAGTGATTAAGCTCGGTTCTAGTTTCGATGCCAACGGATTGCCAGTCGGGAGCGATCTAGAGCGATCTAGGTAGGAATCGAACCTGGGGGCCGAATGATTAAGCTCGGTTCCAGTTTTAATGCCGGTGGGTCACCAGTCGGGAGCGATCCGGAGTGATCCGAGCAGGAATTGAACTTGGGGGTCGAGTGATTAAGCTTGGTTCTGGTTTCGGTGCTGGTGGGTCTCAAGTCGGGAGTGATCTAAAGCGATCTGGGCAGGAATCGAACCTGGGGGCCGAGTGATTAAGCTCGATTCCGATTTCGGTGCTGGCAGGTTGCCAGTCGGGAGCGATCTGGAGAGACCCGGGCAAGAATCGAACTTGGGGGCTGATTCATACTTGAATGCTGTCATGTCATGTGGTGGGTCGGGTGGAGCGTCACGGGGCCTAGCGGTAAACTTCGTTTTGAATGGCCTTCAGCGAGGGGTCTCGGGTGATGGGATGCTTTTGGCGGGAGCTCCGAGGTGGGCAAATCTGGCAGATCTGAGGGGTTGCGATGGGTCTTTAATGCCGCGACTATTCTTCTCCTCGGGAAGCCCTAATCGTCGCCTCGCCATGGGTTACTCGCCTTTTATAATCCCCATTCAGGATAGTTTCCATCAACTTTGCCATCAATCTTTCGTCCCGCGCTTCGGCTCTTTCTTGCAACTCTATCGTCCTCTTTGCTTCAATCCTTCGCCCCGGACCCTAGGCTTCTTCCTCGCAACTCTAAGGTCGGGATCTCTCCATCTTCGTCTTTGTCTTCGTTTTCGTCTCCTCCTCCCTCTCCTTCTCCTTCTCCTTCTACAAGTTCCCGGGATGAGGTGGTGAGTGTCTCGTCGGGTAGTGCCTCCTCGGAGGCCTCGGAGGGTTCTGCCGTGCTTGAGGCCCTCAAGTCATGGCATGACGTGGACTTGGTGGTGACCAAGGACCTTCTAAGAGTGCTCCAGGACCACTACCGCATCCCAGAGTGTTACGGCCTTCACACCCCTCGGCTTGGGCAGTGGTTGTATGATCGATTTCCCGACGGATTCAGGTTAACAGTGGGGGAGCTTGTGTTAGAACCCTTGCAGATTCTAAACTTGGGGTTGATCTCTTTAGGGGATCGGCCTCCTTGGAACTCTATAGGGGCTCCTCCCTCCAAGTTGCTGCTCAAAGGCTGCAGAAAAGATTCATCTATTGCTTATGAAAAGAGGAGGAATACATGGCTATTTATAGGGCTTCTAAATCCTAACTCCTAATAGGACTCCTACTCAAGACTCTTACTTCTAATCAACTCCTAATAAGACTCCTACTCAAGACTCCTATTCCTTTACAACTCCTAATTCTTCTCTAAGAAACAACCTCCTAACCCTAGCCGGCCTCTTCACCTATTTAATAGGGGTCGTCTTAGGTAGGTTTTACATGAATGTCCCTCTCAATTAGGACTCTCCTAGCTAGAGTCCTAACAGCTTGAGGCGGGGCTGCGGTTCACGGTGTACCCTGTCATAAGGGACTGTCTTCATTCTTGGGGAATCTCCCCATCCCAAGTGTCGCCAAACTCTTAGCGCTACTTGTTGGCTTTTATCTAGGAGTGTCAGGGGACTGGGATCGAGCTATCCCGGCCCCTCTTTTTGGCTTGCTTCCGCCTGGGCAAGGGACCAGGCGGGTATTACTTGACTGCCCACAGCGGTTTCAAGATCAGTGGTGCACCCTCCAACAACAAGGGTTGGAAGAGGCATTTCTTCTATATTAGTTGTGATCCAGAGTGGGGTTTTAGCACCGAGTGGGCTTTTCGAACCATTGATAACGCCCCCCCGTCGCTCTCTGATGGAGACGCAGTGGTCGTGGATCGTCTGAGGGGTATCTAGTCCTCTTCTTGGGCGATTAAGGAGATGACCGAGGAGTGGATGGTTGAAGTGGAGCTCATCCCGAACTATCTGACCGCTACCAACTTTTGCAGGAATGGTGGACCTGTGATCGATGAAGAAGATGGCCAGCACCAAGGCCATCGAGCCCCCATCTCAGGACGGGGAGGGCTCCGGAGGTGGGGTTGTCCCATTGGGGGGCACGCCGAAGAGGGCGCCGGCATCGGGAAGCCCTCTTAAGAAGACAAAGACGGTGGTTCAGAAGATGCTCGCGAGCCGGGCCACCCATTCGAGCGCCTCCCTGGAATCGCCCGGGGCCACTGCCCAGGGGGATGGCTCGGGGAGTGTGAAGGGGAAAGGGTCGGCCGGGTTGTCCGGTAGCGACCCTTCCAAGAGGGCACCGACACGCCCATTGCTGGTACGAGAACTATGCCACACCTATTCCTGGGCCAATGGTGGGCAGTACCAAGCCCAGAGTATGGTCGATCTTCCGGCCAAGGAGCCGGGGGCCCCCTACGTCGCTTAGTGGCTGACCCTCAAGGCCGATAGCCGTCTCTGGGGCAATGGGCTAGCCGCCCAGGAGTTCGTCCGAGGGGCGCTGCACTCAGCCCTGGCCAAGGACCTCTACAGCTCCACCTCCAAAGTGCTGGTAGAGCGGGCAGCCAAGTCGCTCATCTAGGTAAGTAGCGGTTTCCTTTCCCTACCTGATCCCCTCTTGCTTGGGTGCTGACACCGATCCTTGTGTAGAGTAAGCACTACGGTATGGTGTTGATCGACCGGGTCCTCGACGTTGGGCGGGTGATTGGGCGCCAATCGAAAATTGACACCTCCCTCTGGCTAGAGAACCTAGAGCTGTAAGCCAAGGGGGTCCAAAGGCCATTGCCGCGGTCCAAGAGTGCGCCATAGCACTGGGTGAGGAGGTGGCTCATTTGAAGACCAAGCTAGAAGAAAGCCACTCACACATCCATTCACTGGATGACAAGCTGGTGACCCTCTCCTAGGACATCGATACCGCTAGGGCGACGGCCTAGGCCACTGAGAAGGCCCTGAAGGAGGAGCAGCTAGGGTTGCCCAAAAGGGTCGAGGAGGCGATCGCCGGGTATAAAGCGTCCCCCGGGTTCGAGCATGGCTTGGTGAGGTCGGGTCGAGTCATGTACGAGTATGGGTACCGAGTGGCTTGCGCTGGGGTCCCTAACGAACCAGGAGGCATGCCTAGGGCTGAAGGACGCGATTGTGCTGGTTGCCCGCGCAAGGAAGCTTGATCGACTAGTCGGGGGGTGATTTTAGAGGAGTGGCGCCCCGTGATTCGGATAGGACTAATCTTGCTGATCGAATGGTGGGGGCCTGATGAGGCGATACCTAAGTGTTGAAATCGGCTAGGTAAGACCTACGAAGCGAACCCGACGTGTCTCAGTTCACATGATGGGTTTCGCATGGTTCAGAGCTACGGCTGCCGAGTTTGCAAGTCGGCAAACAAATCGAGGTAGCTCGGTTTAAAGACTTGTCGAGCGGTGAATCAGAGTCGATGTGAAGCGACTTGGATAATGGGCTAGGCCGGTGATTCGGGCGCTGGATCGACCGAGACGTGACTCGGGCATAAGATTGGCTGCGAGGTGTAGCTCGGGCGATGGATCGAGCCTATGGGCTGAGTAATCAAATCCTGCTCTGGTTCCGGTGCCGACGGGTCATAAGTCAGAAGCGATCTGGAGCGATCCGGGCAGGAAACGGATTTAGGGACTTAGTGACTACACTCGGCTCCAAATTGAACCTGGGGGCCGAGTGAGTAAGCTCGGCTCCGAATTTAACCTGGGGACTAAGTGAGTAAGCTCGGCTCCGGTTTGAACCTGGGGACCGAGTGAGTAAGCTCGGTTCTGATTTTGGTGCCAACGGGTCGCTAGTCGGGGGCGATCTAGAGTGACCTGGGCAGGAATCGAACCTAGGGGCTGAGTGATTAAGCTCGGTTCCAGTTTGAACTTGGGGATGAGTGAGTAAGCTCGGCTCCGAATTGAACCTGGGGACCGAGTGATTAAGCTCGGCTCCGAATTGAACCTAGGGGCTGAGTGAGTAAGTTCGATTCCAGTTTTGGTGCCAACGAGTCAATAGTCAAGGGCAATCTAGAGTGACTCGGCCAGGAATCGAACCTGGGGGTCGAGTGATTAAGCTCAGTTCCGGTTTGAACTAGGGGACCGAGTGAGTAAGCTCAGCTCCGAATTGAACCTAGGGACCAAGTGATTAAGCTCAATTTCTGTTTGAACTTGGGGACCGAGTGAGTAAGCTCGGCTCTGAATTGAACATGGGGACCGAGTGATTAAGCTCAGCTCCGAATTGAACCTAGGGGCCGAGTGAGTAAGCTCGATTCTGGCGGGTCGCCAATCGGGAGCGATCTAGAGTGACCCAGGCAGGAATCGAACCTAGGGGCCAAGGGATTAAGCTTGTTTCTATTTTTGGTGCCGACGGATCGCCAGTCGGGGGCAATTTGGAGCGACCCGGGCAAGAATCAAACCTGGGGGCTAAGTGATTAAGCTCGATTCTGGTTTGAACTTGTGGATCGAGTGATTAAGCTCGGCTCTGAATTGAACTTGGGGACCGAGTGATTAAGCTCGGCTCTGAATTGAACTTGGGGGCCGAGTGAGTATGCTCGGTTCCGATTTCGGTGCCAGCGGGTCACCAGTCAGGAGCAATCTGGAGTGACCTGGGCAGGAATCTGTTGAATCTCGGATTTTGATGATGAAGTCAATTGTCATTTGTTATCTAATCTATATGTTTTGATAAGTGTGCAGGATTAACTACGATGAAAGTAAGACATGCAGCAGGAGTTGCGCTGGAGTCAAGACGATGATCACGTTGGGAGTTCGAGAGTTTGACGGAAGTTCGGACAATCGTCGGAGGTTCTGCGGGAACAAATTTGAGAAGTCCATAAGCTTGCCAAAGAAGCTCGTCGGAACTCGCCAAGTGAATCGTCGCAAGTCCAGGAGTTTGCCGGAAGTCCGTAGGAGCATCACCGAGGGATCATCGGATGATCGACGGAAGTTCGTCGGAAGCTTGCCGGAAGAAGCGAATGACGCACCGGAGCGAGTTGCAGTAAATATCTTAGTAAAAATCGTAGTTAGCACAATAATTAAGTTGAAAATGGGAGGTGATCTCATTAACTTAATCTTGGGGCAATTGGGCCCCTGAAAAACCCAAATTGGGCCGAATGGATCAACCCATTCGGACCCTGATTTCTGCTAGGCGGTTAAACCGCCCAAGGCAAGAGGTTGCACCGCCTGGGCTTAGTCTCCGAGCGAGACTGGGAGGTGCAACCGCTCTAGCCAGGCAATGGCACCGCTTGGAGCTCAGTCTCCGAGCGAGACTCGGCGGTGCAACCTCCCCTGACAAAAGGTGGCACCGCCTGAGCTCGGTCTTCGATCTCTACCAAGCGATGCAACCAACTCAGTCAGGAGGTGCAACCGCCTGAGCTCGATCTTCGAGCTTTGTCAGGAGGTGCAACCGCCCTTGACAGGAGGTAGCACCACCCAGAGGCTTAGTCTTCGAGCTCTGCTAGGTGGTGCAACCGCTCCAGTCAGGAGGTGCAACCGCCTGATCCCGGAATTTCGGGAATTGACAATTTTGAGCTCCAAATTTGAATTGGGTTGGGGCCTATAAATACCCCACCCATTTAGCACTGAAAGGGCAATGAACTAACACCGAAATCTTGATCTTTTTCTGTGATTCTTAGAGCTCAAAATTGTTGTAAAAGCCAAAAGTTCTTCTCCCTCTGTTCTTCCAAGTTCTGAGTTGTAAAGAGAGGAGAGAAAATTATGTAAGGGTTGTCTCCTAAGCCCGTCAAAAGGAGTGAAACTATAAAATGGTGGTTGGCCTTCGCCTATTGAAGGAAAGCCTCTAGTTGACGTCGGTGACCTCATCGGTGGAGGAAGCCAAAAGTGGAGTAGGTCAAGATTGACCGAACCACTCTAAATCTCGGTTTGCATTTACTTTGAGCATATTATCTTTACTACAAACCTTCTCTAAAGCTTACTACTTTCTGCGCATATACGATCGGGTTTCAAGCTTTGCACTTTCGAATCAGCGTTTAGACGTAAATCTATTTTTTCGTACGATCATCATATTTCAGTTTGCATTTACATTTTGATTTCAATCATAACTGCAAACTGCCTTTATATACTTGCTTAAATTGTATCTCGCCTAATCAAGTGATTTACGAATCAGCATTTAGACGTAAATCAGCTTCTTCGTACGAACGTCGTATTTCAGTTTGCACTTACACTCTGGTTTTCATCATAACTGCAAACTTCCTTCATAAATTGATTTTAACGTCATCTCTCTTGATCTTAAGTTAAAGTAATCTTAGAATCGGCTTTCACACCGAAATCATTTTTATCGTTCGAACGTGCTTTATCGTTGTAAGATTTCCGCTGCACTAATTCACCCCCCCCCCCCTCTTAGTGCTCTTGATCCTAACAATTGGTATCAGAGCAGGGTTAACTCTCTAACGGATTAAAACCCAAGAGAGACGGCATACGCCGGAAACCAAGAGGGCATTCTATTACACGTCCACCCATGTTCAATGGGATGGACTACACCTATTGGAAGACCCGAATGAGGATCTTTCTTATTTCTATGGATTTTGAACTTTGGAATCTTGTCGAAAACGGATTTTCGAAGCCTTCTCTTCCAATGATCGATTGGAATAAATTGGAGAAAAAGGCTTTCGCTATTAATGCAAAGGCTATGAATGCCTTATTTTGTGCACTTGATAAAAACGAGTTTAATTGTGTTTCGACTTGTGAAACCGCATTTGATATTTGGCACACACTCGAAGTGACTCACGAAGGCACAAGTAGAGTGAAAGAGTCAAAAATCAATCTTCTGTTACATTCTTTTAAACTTTTCCGGATGAAACCGAGTGAAACCATTGGCGACATGTTTACCCGTTTCATGGATGTCGTCAACGGTCTAAAAGGACTCGAAAAAAGTTTTTCAGATTTTGAGCTCGTAAATAAGATTCTAAGATCCCTTCCTAAGAGTTGGGATCCTAAAGTCATTGCTATTCAAGAGACAAAAGATCTAAGCAACTTCCCTCTTGAAGAACTAATCGGGTCATTAATGACCTACGAGATGACTTGCAAAGCTCATGAAGAGCAAGAAGACATCCTTCCAAAGAACATGAAGGATATGGCACTTAAAACTTCAGAAGACCACTTGAGAGAAAACTCAAGTGATGAGGACTGTAATGATGACTTGGCACTTCTAACAAGAAAATTTAAAAAATTTATTAAAAGAAACAAGTTTAAGAATGAGACAAAAAATAAATTTGAACCCAAGAAGGACCAAGTTATTTGCTATGAGTGTAAGAAGTCGGGACACTACAAAAGTGATTGTCCCCAAGTCAAGAAGAGAACATCAAAGAAGAAGGCGCTCAAAGCAACATGGGATGACTCGAGCGCGTCCGAAGAAGAGGAGTCCAACACCGAGCAAGTTGCTCATTACGCATTGATGGCCATCGGAGAGGAGGTAACAAATTTAATAGATGCAGATTTATCATTTGATGAATTATTAAATGCCTTCCATGACTCATTTGATGAATGCAAGGTTATTAGTAGAAAATACAAATTGCTAAAAAAGGAGCATGGTAGTCTTACTTGTAATTTTGATAAGTTAAAAACTGAATATCATGATAGTTTAAGTTCATGCATAAAATGCCATAATCTAGAAACTCTCCAAAAGGAAAACTTGCTACTTAAGGACACCTTGAAGAAATTCGAGGTTGGTAGCAAGTCATTGAACATGATCCTTGCAAACAAGGGTCACGTTCCCAAAAGAAGTGGAATTGGATTTGTGAGAAGTCCACACCAAAATCCAACCACCTTCATAAAAGGCCCCATCTTACATGTTCGACACCAAAGCAAATGCAACTTTTATTGCAAACTTAGACACAAAACGCATTATTGTCCATTCAAGAAAATTAGTCCGAATAAATTAATTTGGGTTCCTAAAGGAACTATGATAAACTCTATGCAACATGATAAACAATGTAGATCTATTTTTGAGGCACCCAAAAGCAAATGGGTACCTAAAAATCATCCTTTCTTGTAGAAACCTATACCATCGCAAGCTAGGAGCAAGAGATGGTACCTTGATAGTGGATGCTCAAGGCATATGACCGGAGATCCATCTCAATTCTCTAAGCTCACTAGCATAGACGAAGGCTATGTCACCTTCGGAGACAACAACAAGGGTAAAATCATTGGCAAAGGAACCATAGGTAACAAATCCAACTTCTTTATTGAAGATGTTTTGTTAGTTAATGGTTTAAAACATAATCTCTTGAGCATTAGTCAATTATGTGATAAAGGATACATTGTTAGATTCGAATCTAATGCTTGCATCATTGAAAAACCACACAAAAACATGTCTATGATTGCATTAAAACAAAATAACGTATACACTATTGACATAAATGATTTGTGTAATAAAATGTGTTTTTCGGTTTTGAATGAGGATGCTTGGCTATGGTATAGAAGATTAAGTCATGCTAGCATGAAACTAATCACTCAAATATCATCTAAAGAACTTGTAAGAGGAATTCCTCATATCAAGTTTATCAAAGATAATGTATGTGATGCTTGCCAATTAGGTAAACAAATTAAGGGTAGTTTCAAATCTAAGAATCAAATAAGCACCTCTAGGCCCTTACAATTGATCCATATGGACTTGTTCGGACCAATCTCTACATCAAGTCTAGGAGGTAGCAAATATGCCTTCGTCATTGTGGATGACTATAGCAGATATACATGGACTTACTTCTTAAAACAGAAAAATGAATGCTTTAGATATTTTACCAAGTTTTGTAAACTTGTTCAAAATGAGAAGGGTTCTATGATTTCGTCAATTAGAAGTGATCACGGTGGAGAATTTCAAAACCATGATTTCCAAGAATTTTGTGAACTCAATGGATATAACCATAATTTCTCTACTCCAAGAAATCCTCAACAAAATGGAGTAGTAGAAAGAAAAAATCAAAATTTACAAGAAATGGTAAGAATCATGTTAAATGAACATAGCCTACCCAAATATTTTTGGGCCGAAGCCGTAAACACCGCATGCTATATCTTGAATAGAGTTCTAGTAAGACCCTTACTCACCAAACTCCTTATGAGTTATGGAACAACAAAAAACCCAATGTTTCATACTTTAAAGTCTTTGGGTGTAAGTGTTTTATCTTGAATGAAAAGGAAAACTTAGGAAAATTTGATGATAAATCCGATGAAGGAATCTTTCTTGGTTATTCTTCGGTTTCTAAAGCTTTTCGTATCTTCAATAAAAGAACTTTACTTATTGAAGAATCCATTCACGTTGTTTTCAATGAGATTTTCGAAATCAGGAAAAATGATTTTGATGATGATGTTAATTTTGATTCCTTGAATTTAAATGAAACCCCGTCTCCAACTAGCAACTTGGATGCATCCACTTTCAAAACATCCTTACCCAAGGATTGGAAGTATGTAGATGCTCATCCTAAGGAGCTAATCTTATGAGACACATCAAAGGGGGTTCAAACACGATCTTCTCTTAAAAATTTTTGTGCCAACGCCGCTTTTCTCTCCCAAATTGAACCCAAATATGTTGACGAAGCCATGAAAGATGATTCATGGATTATCGCAATGCAAGATGAATTGAATCAATTTGAGAGAAATGAGGTATGGAAGCTTGTTCCTAGGCCAAATGACCATTTAGTTATTGGTACTAAATGAGTCTTTAGAAACAAGCAAGATGAAAATGGTATCGTGGTTAGAAACAAGGCTAGATTAGTGGCCAAAGGTTTCAACCAAGAAGAAGGTATCGATTACGAAGAAACCTTCGCTCCTGTGGCTCGATTAGAAGCCATAAGGATGCTCCTTGCCTACGCTAGTAGTAATAATTTTAAGCTGTTTCAAATGGATGTTAAAAGCGCTTTTCTTAATGGCTTTATTTCCGAAGAAGTCTATGTTGAACAACCTCCTGGATTTGAAAATAATAACCTCCCTAATCATGTGTTTAGATTAACTAAAGCTCTCTATGGTTTAAAACAAGCTCCGAGAGCTTGGTATTAGAGACTTAGTTCTTTTCTTATTGAAAATAATTTCATAAAAGGCAAGGTTGATACTACATTATTCATCAAGAATTTTGAAAATAATTTTCTCATTGTTCAGATTTATGTTGATGATATTATCTTTGGTTCCATGAATGAATCTCTTTGTGAATCGTTTGCTAAAACTACGAGTCTTGAATTCGAAATGAGTTTAATAGGAGAATTAACATTCTTCTTAGGCTTACAAATCAAATAACTAAGTAATGACATCTTTATTAGTCAAACTAAATATGCTATGAATTTACTAAAAAAGTTTAATATGAATAACTCAAAGGCTATTAACACTCCTATGAGCACCTCCACTAAGTTAGAAATTGATGAAAATGGAGAAAGCTTCGATCAAAAAACTTATAGGGGTATGATAGGAAGTTTACTTTACCTCACTGCAACTAGACCAGACATCATATTCAGTGTAGGACTTTGTGCTAGATTTCAATCAAACCCTAAGATATCTCATCTCAAAGTAGTTAAAAGAATACTTAGATATCTTAATGGTATCATAAATCTAGGATTATAGTACCCAAAATCAGATAATCTTGAGTTAATTGCTTATGGTGATGCGGACTTTGCTGGCTGTAGACTTGATAGAAAAAGCACATCAGGAACATATCAATTTTTAGGACATGCCCTTGTTTCCTGGTCATCTAAGAAATAAAACTCGGTTGCACTATCAACAACCGAAGCTGAATATATTGCAGCAAGTGCATGCTGTTCACAAGTTGTATGGATGAAAAACACCTTAGAAGATTATAAAGTTCATCTTAAAAATATTCCCATTAAATGTGATAACACAAGTGCAATATGCTTAACAAAGAATCCTATACAACACTCAAGAACAAAACATATTGATATTAGACATCACTTTATACGAGATCATGTAACTAATCATGACGTAATCATAGAGTTCATTGATACTAAACATCAACTAGCTGATATTTTTACAAAATCTCTAAGTGAAGAGCAATTTGATTTTATAAGAAGAGAATTAGGAATGTTGATGTGTCTGAATACATAAACTAGTTTTCGGACTTTATTGAATGATCAAATCACTTGATTGTCATTACATGCCTAAATAACTTGTTGGAAATTATGTGTTGAATACAAAAATATTTTGTCTTCATGATTGTATTTGAAAATCTGTAGCATAGTCTTGTCCGAATGCATGAAAGAGTTCATTTTATTTTCGGATTCGCTTAACAATTGGAATGCTAAAAATCAGATTTTCTCATACACTCTTATGAAAAATATTTCTTTTGAAATGAATTTGATGAAATAATTCCTACTTATGAATTCCATCTTGAAATATGGATGATAGTATTTTTACTTGCAAAAAGTTGTTTCACACACATATCTTGACTCAAAGTAAACTCACAAATAGCTGGTATCACAAATGGCTTTTCTCCTTCATGCAAAAAGATTATAACAAAAAAAAAAGGAAGAAGTATTCAAAGCAATCTACGTATCATGCCTTCCTTTATATGCTTGATAATTTGCTTATATTGTTCCCCTGGTATCACAACTACCATGCTTTTTGTTGATGACAAAGGGGGAGAAATATATGAATTGATACTGTAAACACTGATGCTATGATTATGCCATGCTTGCATCACCAAGAGATATATGAATAGATGCTATGATTTGTATCGTGTCAAGATATCAAATAAAAAACTTGCATCGAAATTCTACGAGCTGATATCTTACCATATGATGAAATGCAATACTTGCTACAATATTTGAAATGTGTACATCATGTAATGATATCAAAATCTCACTTCGCAGCTTTACATGTTGATATCTTACAATATGATGAATTGCTACTATTACCATCATTCAAACTTGTTATATTTGAAAATGAATGTCAAGCCTTGACATCATCTTCAGAGATATACATCATGATGGAAATCATGATGGGAGTATTGATAAGTTCAAATGATTTTAACTTATCAATATATCTCTTGAATTCTTAGGTTTTGAATTCAAGAATGACTTATCTCAAGTATGGCATATAGATAGGGGGAGTTAAGGTTAACTCCATTATCAATTGATTGTCATCATCAAAAAGGGGGAGATTGTTGAATCTCGGATTTTGATGATGAAGTCAATTGTCATTTGTTATATAATCTATATGTTGAGATAAGTGTACAGGATTAACTATGATGAAAGTAAGACATGCAGCAGGAGTTGCGCCAGAGTCAAGACAATGATCACGTCGGGAGTTCGAGAGTTTGACGGAAGTTCGGACAGTCGTCGGAGGTTCTATGGGAACAAATCCGAGAAGTCCATAAGCTTGCCAAAGAAGCTCGTCGGAACTCACCAAGTGAATCGTCGCAAGTCCAGGAGTTTAGAGGAAGTCCGCAGGAGCATCACCGAGGGATCATCGGATGATCGACGGAAGTTCGCCGGAAGCTCGCCGGAAGAAGCGATTGATGCATCGGAGCAAGTTGCAGTAAATGTCTTAGTAAAAATCGTAGTTAGCACAATGATTAAGTTGGAAATGGGAGGTGATCCCATTAACTTAATCTTGGGGCAATTGGGCCCCTGAAAAACCCAAATTGGGCCGAATGGATCAACCCATTCGGACCCTGATTTCTGCCAGGCGGTTGAACCGCCCAAGGCAGGAGGTTGCACCGCCTGGGCTCAATCTCCGAGCGAGACTGGGAGGTGCAACCACTCTAGCCAGGCGATGGCACCGCCTGGAGCTCAGTCTCCGAGCGAGACTAGGCGGTGCAACCTCCCCTGATAGGAGGTGGCACCACTTGAGCTCGGTCTTCGAGCTCTGTCAGGAGGTGCAACCGCCCCTGACAGGAGGTAGCACCGCCCAGAGGCTCAGTCTTCGAGCTCTGCCAGGCGGTGCAACCGCTCCAGTCAGGAGGTGCAACCACCTGATCCCGGAATTTCGGGAATTGACAGTTTTGAGCTCCAAATTTGAACTGGGTTGAAGCCTATAAATACCCGACCCATTCAGCACTGAAAGGGCAATAAACTAACACCGAAATCTTGATCTTTTTCTATGATTCTTAGAGCTCAAAATTGTTGCAAAGGCCAAAAGTTCTTCTCCCTCTGTTCTTCCAAGTTCTGAGTTGTAAAGAGAGGAGAGAAAATTTTGTAAGGGTTGTCTCCTAAGCCCGCCAAAAGGAGTGAAACTGTAAAAGGGTGATTGGCCTTCGCCTATTGAAGGAAGGCCTCTAGTTGACGTCGGTGACCTCGTCGGTGGAGGAAGCCAAAAGTGGAGTAGGTCAAGATTGACCGAACCACTCTAAATCTCAGTTTGCATTTACTTTGAGCATATTATCTTTACTACAAACCTCCTCTAAAGCTTACTGCTTTCTGCGCATATACGATCGGGTTTCAAGCTTTGCACTTTTGAATCAGCGTTTAGACGTAAATCTGTTTTTTCGTACGATCATCATATTTCAATTTGCATTTACATTTTGATTTCAATCATAACTGCAACCTGCCTTTATATACTTGCTTAAACTGCATCTCGCCTAATCAAGTGATTTACGAATCAGCATTTAGACGTAAATCAGCTTCTTCGTACGAACGTCGTATTTCAGTTTGCACTTACACTCTGGTTTTCATCATAACTTCAAACTGCCTTCATAAATTGATTTTAACGTCATCTCGCTTGATCTTAAGTTAAAGTAATCTTAGAATCGGCTTTCACACCGAAATCATTTTTATCGTTCGAACGTGCTTTATCGTTGTAAGATTTTCGCTACACTAATTCACCCCCCCCCCCTCTTAGTGCTCTTGATCCTAACAGAATCGAACCTGGGAGTCGAGTGATTAAGCTCGATTCCAGTTTTGGTGCCGACGAGTCGCTACTCGGGGGCGATCTGGAGTGACCCGAGTAGGAATTGAACTTGGGGGCCTATTCATACCTGAATGCCATCGTGCCACATGGCGGGTCGGGTGGAGCGTCATGGGGCCTGGTGAGAATCTCCGTTTTGAACGGCCTTCGGTGGGGGGCTTTGGGATGATGGGACGCCTTTGGCGAGAGCTCCGAGGTGGGTGTATCTGGCGGATCCGAGGGGTTACAACGGATCTTTAATGCCGCGACCGTTCCTCTCCTCGGGAAGCCCTAATTGCTACCTCGCCGTGGGTTACTCACCTTTTATAATCCCCATTCAAGGTGGTTGCCATCACCTTTGCCATCAATCTTTCGTCTCGCGCTTCGACTCTTCCTTGCAACTCCGCCATCCTCTTTGCTTCAATCCTTCGCCCCAGACCCTGGGCTTCTTCCTCGTAACTCTGAGGTCGGGATGTCTTCGTCTTTGTCTTCATTTTCATCCCCTCCTCCCTCTCCTTCTCCATCTCCTTCTATAAGTTCTCGGGATGAGGTGGTGAGTGTATCTTCTGGTAGCACCTCCTCGGAGGCCTCGGAGGGTTCCGCCGTGCTTGAGGCCCTCAAGTCGTGGTATGACGTGGACTCGGTGGTGACCGAGGACATTCTGAGAGTGCTCCAGGACCGCTACCGCATCTTGGAGTGTTACGGTTGTTGAATCTCGGATGTTGATGATGAAGTCAATTGTCATTTGTTATCTAATCTATATGTTGAGATAAGTGTGCAGGATTAACTACGATGAAAATAAGATATGCAACAGGAGTTGCGCCGGAGTCAAGACAATGATCACGTTGGGAGTTCGAGAGTTCGACGGAAGTTCGGACAGTCGTCGGAGGTTCTGCGAGAACAAATCCAAGAAGTCCATGAGCTTGCAAAAGAAGCTCATCAGAACTCGCCAAGTGGATCGTCGCAAGTCCAGGAGTTTTCCGGAAGTCCGCAGGAGCATCACCGAGGGTTCATCGGATGATCGACGGAAGTTCGTCGGAAGCTCACCGGAAGAAGCGATTGACGCACCGGAGCAAGTTACAGTAAATGTCTTAGGAAATATCGTAGTTAGCACAATGATTAAGTTGGAAATAAGAGGTGATCCCATTAACTTAATCTTGGGGCAATTGGGCCCCTGAAAAACCCAAATTGGGCCGAATGGATCAACCCATTCGGACCCTGATTTCTGCTAGGCGGTTGAACCGCCCAAGCCAGGAGGTGGCACCACCTGGGCTAAGTCTCTGAGCGAGACTGGGCGGTGCAACCGCCCCAGCCAGGAGGTGGCACCGCTTGGGCTCAGTCTCCGAGCGAGACTGGGCGGTGCAACCTCCCCTGACAGGAGGTGGCATCGCCTGGGCTCGATCTCCGAGCTCTGGCTGAGCGGTGCAACCGCCTCAGTCAGGAGGTGGCACCGCCTAAGCTCGGTCTTCGAGCTCTGGCAGGAGGTGCAACCGCCCCTGACAGGAGGTGGCACCGCCCAGAGGCTCAGTCTTCGAGCTCTGCCAGGCGGTGCAACCGCTCCAGTCAGGAGGTGCAACCGCCAGATCCCGGAATTTTGGGAATTGACAGTTTTGAGCTCCAAATTCAAACTGGGTTGGGGCTTATAAATACCCCACCCATTCAGCACTGAAAGGGCACTGAATATACACCGAAATCCTGATCTTATTCTGTGATTTTTAGAGCTCAAATTTGTTGTAAAGGCCAAAAGTTCTTCTCCCTCTTTTCTTCCAAGTTCTGAGCTTTAAAGAGAGGAGAAAAAATTCTGTAAGGGTTGTCTCCTAAGCCCGTTAAAAGGAGTGAAACTATAAAAGGGTGGTTGGCCTTCGCCTATTGAAGGAAAGCCTCTAGTTGACGTCGGTGACCTCGTCGGCGGAGGAAGCCAAAAGTGGAGTAGGTCAAGATTGACCGAACCACTCTAAATCTCGGTTTGCATTTACTTTGAGCATATTATCTTTTCTACAAACCTCCTCTAAAGCTTACTGCTTTCTGCACATATACGATCGGGTTTCAAGCTTTGCACTTTCCGAATCGGCGTTTAGACGTAAAACAGTTTCATCGTACGATCAGCATATTTCTGTTTGCGTTTACGTTTTGATTTCTATCATAACTGCAAACTGCCTTTATATCCTTGCTTAAACTGCATCTCGCTTAATCAAGTGATTTACGAATCAACATTTAGACGTAAATCAGTTTTTTCGTATGAATATTATATTTCAGTTTGCGCCTACTATCTGATTAGAATCATAACTGCAAACTGCATTTATATCTTTGCTGCATCTTGCTTAAACAAAAGTTAAAGTGATTTACGAATCGACTTTCTTACCAAAATCACTTTTAACGAACGAATGCAGTTTTTATTTTTCGTAGAAGGTTTTTCGCTGCACTAATTCACCCCCCCCTCTTAGTGCTCTTGATCCTAACATCGGCCTACACGCCCCTCGGCCTGGGCAGCGGCCATACGATGGGTTTCCCGACGGATTCGAGTTAATAGTGGGGGTGCTTGAGGCGGGGCTATGGTTCCCAATGCACCCTGTCATAAGGGATCGTCTTCACTATTGGGGAATCTCCCCAATCCTAGGTGTCACCAAACTCCTAGCGCTACTTGGTGGCTTTCATCTAGGAGTGTCGGGGGGCTAGTATCGAGCCGTTTCGACCCCTTTTTCTGGCTTGCTTTCACCTGGGCAGGGGACTATCCAGGTATTACTTGACCGCCCGTAGCGGTTTCAAGATCATTAGTGTGCCCTCCAACAACAAAGGTTGGAAGAAGCGTTTCTTCTATATTAGTTGCGATCAAGAGTGGGGTTTCAGCACTAGGTCGTGGATTGTCTGAGGGGTATCATGTCCTCTTCTCGGGCGATTAAGAAGATGACCAAGGAGTGGATGGTTGAAGTGAAGCTGAGCCCCGCCACCAAGGGTATGGCCATTTAAATATAATGGCATGTTCGCTCGTCCCGAACTATCTGACTGCTACCAACTTTTGCAGAAATGGCGGACCTGCGATCGATGAAGAAGACAGCTAGCGCCAAGGCCATCGAGCCCCCGTCTCGGGATGGGGAGGGCTCTGGAGGCATGGTTGTCCCACTGGGGGGTACGCTAAAGAGGGCGACGGCATCTCTGGCATCGGCATGCCCTCTTAAGAAGATGAAGACGGTGGTTCGGAAAATGCCCACGAACCAGGCCACCCACTCAAGCACCCCTCTAAAATCGCCCAGGGCCACTGCCCAGGGGGGGGGCTCGGGGAGCATGAAGGGGAAAGGGTCGGTCGGGTTGTCCGGTAGTAACCCTTCCAAGAGGGCACCGACGTGCCCATTGCCGATATGGGAGTTGTGCCACATCTATTCCTGGGCCGATGGTGGGCAATACCAAGCCCAGACTATGGTCGATCATCTGGCCGGGGAGCCGGGGGCCCCCTACGCCACTCGGTGGCCGACCCTTAAGGTCGACAGCCATCTCTAGGGCGATGTCCTAACCGCCTAGGAGTTCGTTCGAGGGGAGCTGTACCCAGCCCTGGTCAGGGACCTCTACAGCTCCACCTCCGAAGTGCTAGTAGAGCGAGCGGCCAAGTCGCTCGTCTGGTAAGCAGTGGCTTCCTTTCCCTACCCGATCCCCTCTTGCTTGGGTGCTGACACCGATCCTTGTGCAGAGCTAGCACTATGGTATGGCGTTGTTCGACCGAGTCCTCGACGCTGGGCGGGTGATCGGGCACCAGTCGAAAATCGATGCCGCCCTTCAACTAGAGAACCTGGAGCTACGAGCCAAGGGGGGTCCAGAGGCCATTGCCACGGCCAAAGAGCGCGCCATGGCACTGGGTGAGGAGGTGGCTCGTTTAAAGATCGAGCTGGAAGAAAGCCAATCACACATTCGTTCACTGGATGACGAGCTGCTGACCCTCTCCTAGGACGTCGAGACCGCTAGGGCGACGGCCTAGGCCGCCGAGGAGGCCCTGAAGGAGAAGCGGCTAGGGTTGCCCAAAAGGGTCGAGGAGGTGATCACCGGGTATAAAGCAGCTGCTGGGTTCGAGAGTGGCTTGGTGAGGTTAGGTCGGGTCACATACAAGTACGGGTACTGGGTGGCCTGCACTCGCTTCCGGGCGAAGTACCCGGACCTGGAGCTGGAGTCGGAGTCGTTTGTCGATAACCCGGTGGATCAGGACGTTGACATGCCAGCGAACATCCCCTTCGACGATGGGCCCGCTACTCCTCCCTCGAGCTAAGGGCTGCACCCCCTCTCCTTTTGTCTTTTACTCTGGTCGGGCTTGGGGCCGTGCCGCCCGACCGCCATGTGTGTCTCTTCTATCATTAAGAAGCACTTTTATTTTGAAATTCTAACTTGCTATTTTCCCCAACCATGGGTGCACAGGCCCCATATATCTTTTCTACGTCCCAACCAGCCTCCTTTATGGGTAGAATTTTCTCAGGTTTGCCGCATTCCATGTTCTTGGCAGGGGGCTTCTCTCCATAGTCTCGAGTCAGTAGGTCCCCTCTCGGACCACATCATAGACTCGATAGGGACCTTCCCAGTTGGGTGCGAGCTTTCCCCTTACTCGGGTCAGGTCGCTCACTTCTACTCTTCGGAGGACGAGGTCCCTGACCTTGATTGGGCGTGGATGGACCCTCTGGTTGTAAATCTGAGCTGTCACCTTCTTATGTGCCAAGATACACAGATATGCCTTGGCTCTCCATTCCTCAGGTTTGCTTGGAGCCCCTCCTCGGAGTCTCCTTGCTCATAATTGGAGGTGCGCAGGGTCGAGAATAATATTTTGGGTGGCAGGATAGCCTCGGTCCCGAACGCCAGGCTGAACGGAGACTCCCTCGAGGCGGTTTTGGGAGTCGTTCGCATTTCCCATAAGACGCTGGGAAGCTCGTCCACCCAGGCACCATGTGCATCTAAGATTCTCATCTTGAGGCCTTCCAGAATTGCCCGGTTCATCACCTCAGTTTGGCCATTGGTTTGGGGGTGCGCGGCAATAGGCTTTGAACTGAGTGTTGTTGAATTGAGTTTCGTTGTCGGCGACGATAGCCTTCAGGATCCCGAACCTGGTGATGATATTCTTCCATGTGAAGCTTTGGACTTGCTTCTCGATAATGGAGGCCAAGGGTTCGACTTCCACCCACTTCGTGATGTAGTTGACCCTAACTATGAGAAAGCATCGCTGACCCAATGCTGGAGGGAAGGGTCCAAGGAGGTCGAGCCCCCATTGGGCAAAGGGCCAAGCCACGTCTATCGGAGTAAGGGGAACAACTGGCCGGTGCGGCAGTCGGGCGTGCCGCTGGCATTGTGGGCACTACTGCATGTATGATGTTAGGACCCTTTTCTGAGCTTTTGAATAATGTTTATTGAATCTATTTAGTTCAGTTGTTTATTGAATTCAGTTAGAGTCAGGTAGAGGTTTATTTTATATTTATTTATTATTAAGAGTCCAAGTCCTGGACTCTAGGTGGAACTCTATAAATAGTGATGTAACCCTTTCTATTAAGAATCAATCAATCAATGAAATGTTATTCCACTTTATGGACAAACCCTAGGAGGTCGATTCCCTCGAAGTGATCAAGGAGGGCCGATCCCCTCGAAGTGATCAAGGAGGGTCGATCCCCTCGAAGTGATCAAGGAGGTCGATCCCCTCGAAGCGATCATTATCATTCCCTTTTCTCCTATTTCTTCCACGATAAGTCTTTAGGGTCTTATCAATTGGTATCAGAGCGACGATAAGACTTTAGGGTCTTATCATTTGGTATCAGAGCAGCGATCCTTGGCATTCTCGCTATAGTGTTGTCGTAGCTATCAAAACAAAATAATTATGTGAGGAAGGGTGAAGCCAACCGCGAACGCCGATCCTTCTCAACTGAGAAGGAACCTCTGCATCTTGGTCAGTGACCATCGTTGCCCCTTCTTCATTGCCATCACTACTGCCCAGCCAACAGTCATCACCACCGCCACTGCCCCCTTGCTGCAGTTATCTTCATCTTCGTTAATATATATATATATATATATATATATATATATATATATATATATATATATATATATATATATATATAGGGAAGAAGAAAGAAGAAGAAGAAGAAGAAGAAGAAGAAGAAGAAGCTGCAGCCACCCCTGCTTCCCCTACCAGACCCTGCTTTCGGCCAGCCCACCCGCCACCGCTGCTTCCCGACCGACGGACCGCCGTCGCCGCCGCAGCCACCCCTGCTTCCCCTACCAGACCCCTACTTTTGGCCAGCCCACCCGCCACCGTTGCTTCCCGACCGATGGACCACCGTCGTCGCCGCTGCTCCCCCGCGGCCAGCGACCTCGCCTCATCGCTGCCCACATCTCGCTCGAGCGAGAAGGGTCGTGGCCGCCATTTCCCAGCCAGCAGACCACCCATCGCCGCTTCTACCATCGGCGACGCTGCCCTAGCCACACCGCCATCGCTGCCTTCCCTTGGTTGTAGCTTCGGCCGCGCGATTTGTCGGCATCGCTGTTTCTGTGGTGCGATAGAAACAGAGCAGTCGTCAGTCCCTCTGCTACCGTAGGCGCCGGTTGTCTCTACCGCCGCCGCTGTTGTAAGCATAAAGTCTATAATTATGCTATATATGAAATGCGAAAATAACTTATATGCCAGGATTGAAATCAAAATGTATAGATCTAAATATTTACGATGCGTACCTTTTGATGCTATCTCTTCAGAGATCTCGTTTGATCTACTAAGCACCGTCTTTAATCCAAGATTGCTGCTTTATCCAAGATTACTGTAGGCACCATCTTTAATCCAAATCCATTGTAGAATCTGCAAGGAGTGCAAGGAATAGATCCTTTCTCCTCTCTTCCTATCCTTTCACAGGACCCACTGAGATTGATGGAATTTTGGGGAGAAAGGGTTTTGGGGGAGAAATTAAAATCCCTCGGAGAGGTGCGTCTGTACGTAATGTGCCAACGCTCACCCAACCCTAGAGGTCATGTCCTTTTTATAGGCGAGAGCAGAGGGTCTACGATGAGATCTCAGGAGATTTCCTCCCATCAAGGTTATCTCCCGAGGAATCATTGGACTCAGTCTATTGGCTAAAATATCTTAACGGAACCCAATTAGTTATTATATTATATATCTTATTCAATTATAAAAGGGTCACATAATCTAACATTCTCCCACTTGGCCCATTAATTGATAAGATATAAAAGATATATTCAAAATCAAAATAAACAAAACAAATTTTGTTTAAAAACCAATTTTACCTAATTAGATTCCAAGGAATTTTGAAAAGCATTTTATACATGGCCATGTTTTAAAATAAGCCAATAAGTCCAATAAACACAATAATACTATATTAAGTTCAACTATCAATGCGAATCATAGCGATTGTATTTCATCAATGTCATACTCCCTTCTATGTACCACAACACTGTTAGTCTTTCCTAATATAGTCCATAATGACCCTTATAATTTATCTTTTCAAGACAATCCTGTTATTACATTCAACTATAATATGCATAAACATAAATGTAAACAGGATAGTAGAAACAGATAATTAAGCAAGAAGAATGTCAATAATAGTATCCACATATACATGCATCACCGTATCCTTTATGACTTGCTCACAAGCCCCATTCTAAGAACATGTTCTTTGAATATTTTACATTGTAAGGCTTTTGTCAATGGATCAGGAATCATCATAGTGGTGCTCAAGTTCTCAATTGACACTTGCTGTTTCTAGACTCTTTCTTTAACCACCAAGTACTTTATCTTAATGTGCTTGGAACCACTAGAGTGCTTGCCATTCTTAGAGAAGAAAACTGCTATAGTGTTATCACAAAATATCTTTAGCGGCCTGGCAATTGAGTCGACTACACTAAGTCCCGAGATGAAATTTTGCAGCCATAAAGCTTGATTTGTTGCCTCAAAGGATGCCACAAATTCAGCTTCCATTGTTGATAATGCAATAAGCGATTGCTTTGCACTTTTCCAAGAAATTGCCCTACTAGCTAACATAGATACAAATCCTGAAGTGGACTTCCTACTGTCGAGGCAATTTACAAAATCAGTATCTGAATATCCTATCACTTCAAGCTGATCTGATCTCCTGTATGTGAGCATATAATCTTTCGTCCCTTGCAGATATCTCATTACTTTCTTTGCAGCTTTCCAATGTTCCATTCCTGGGTTGCTTTGGTATCTTCCCAGCATTGCAACTGCAAAACTGATATATGATCTTGTACAAGTTTGAGCATATAATAGACTTCCAACTACGCACTCATAAGGAATATTTTTCATTTGATTCTTTTCTAAGTCATTTCTTGGGCACTGGTTTTGACTGAATTTTTCACCTCTAGTAATTGGTACATCATTGGCTAAGCAAAGCTGCATATTAAATCTTTCTAAGATACGATCAATATATCCTTTCTGAGACAATCCTAATAATCCTTGAGATCTATCCCTGAATATCTAAATGCCAATAACATAGGCTGCCTCATTCATATCAACCATCTTAAAGTTCTTGTTGAGAAATATCTTGGTTTCGTGCAATAAACCAAGATCACTACTGGCAAGTAAAATATCATCCACAGTAAAATAAACTTGCTCCCACTTACCTTCAGATATATACACTAATCAACAGTGTTTTCCTTAAATCCGAAGGAAGTAATGGTATTATGAAATTTTATATATCATTGTCTGGAAGCTTGTTTAAGGCCATAAATGGATTTCTTAAGTTTACAAGCCCAATTTTCTTTTCCCTTTTCAGTGAATCCTTCAGGTTGTTCCATATAGATTTCCTCATCCAGATCTCCATTCAGAAATACTGTTTTCACGTCATCTGATGCAACTCAAGATCATAATGAGCTACCAATGCCATGACGATTCTTAATGAGTCCTTTCTTGAAACTGGAGAAAAAGTCTCATTATAGTCGATGCCTTCCTTCTGAGAAAAACCCTTGGCCACAAGTCTGGCTTTATATCGTTCGATATTGTCCGTTGAGTCGTGTTTTGTCTTAAAGACCCATTTACAACCGACTCTTTTACAATCATTGGGCAATTCAACGAGATCCCAAACATCATTCTGGACCATTGATTTTAACTCTTCTTTCATTACATCATACCATTTTTCAGAATCGTTACTTTCTATAGCTTGTGAAAACGATAAGGGGTCTCTTTTTATTCCTATATCATAATCTGATTCTTGTAGATATACCACATAATCATCAGAAATGGCATGTTTTCTTTTCCTTTGAGATCTTCTCAAATCTGCCAATTGTGATTGTTCTACAAGATCATCAGCGGCGACATCAACATTATGTGAGAGTTCTTCGATGTTATTTTGTTGTTCACCCTCATCAATACTCTCATTGATTTTAGAAACAACAATCTCTTGAATAGGAGATGATATGGGAGAATTAACCTGAATATCCTCGATATCAAAATTAATCCTTCGAGATTTTTCACTCCTATTGATTTCACCATTTTCTAGGAATTTTGCATTACCAGATTCTACTATTCTCATAATTAGGGCAATAAAATCTGTATCCCTTAGATTTTTCTGGATAACCAATAAAATATCTTGAAATAGTTCTTGGATCCAATTTCTTTTCATATGGATTGAATACTCTTATCTCCGCAAGACACCCCCAAATATGTAAATGTCTTAGACTGAGCTTCCTACTAGTCCATAACTCAAATGGAGTCGATGAAACTGACTTGCTAGGAACCCTGTTCAAGATATACATAGTTGTCCTAAGAGCTTCACCCCATATCGACTCAGGTATAGAGGAATAACTCATCATGCTCCTAACCATATCCATCAGAGTACGATTTTGTCTTTCAGCAACACCATTCTGCTGTGGCACACCTGGTAATGCATATTGAGCACAAATACCCCGTTGTTCTAGGAATCTAGCAAAAGGGCCAATATTCTGACCAGATCCATCATATCTGCCATAAAATTCACCACCTCTGTCAAATCTGATAATTTTAACTTTTCTATCTAATTGTCTCTCAACCTTATTTATGTATACTTCAAGAGTATCAATGGCTTGAGACTTTTCATGTATTAGATAAACATAGCTATATCTGGACAGATCAAATACTTTTATCCACTAAAACAAGGAATATGGAGTGGTCCGTAGAATAATCTCAAGGAGTTCTTTACTTCTTGTGGCATTTTTCTTTATATGTTTAGTTTGCTTTCCCTTAATGCAATTTATACAAACATCAAAATCAGTAAAGTCTAAATATTCCAAAATATTATCCTTCACTAATCTTTCAATTCTTTCCTTGGAGATATGCACCAATCGTCTATGCCACAATATAGAAGATCTTTCATTATTGAAACTACGTTTCAATCCAACATTTGATTGTAGGGTCATTAATGTCTTTGCAAAATCAAGATCCAAATTAATTCTGTACAAACCATCACAGAGAATTTCATAACCAACTTTTATTGAATCATAAAATATACTGAGTTTGCCACTACCAAAAGAAAGACAATATCCTAACTCATCAATTCTAGAAAGAGAAACCAAATTTCTAAATTGTAGGGACATAAAATGTATCAACAAGATCCATCAAGTGACCCATCTCTAAGTGTAGACGATAAGTTCCCATTGATATCACTTTTGCTTTAAGACGATTTCCCATAATGATGAATCTTTTATGTTCTTTTAGTTTTCGAATTGAAAGAAATCCCTACATGTTATTTGTAACATGAGTTGAAGCACCAGAATCAATCCACCAAGTGTTAGAAGGAACTTCTGTAATGTTTGATTCGAAACATACAAAGGTCTAGTTAATACCTTTCTTTTCGAACCAAGTCTTGCGTTTAATGCAATCCTTCTTCACGTGTCCTTTCTTGCCACAAAAGAAGCACTTTACAATAAATGCTTTCTTTTCATTAGTCCATTTAACATTTCCAAACCCAGTAAATTTCTTTGATTGATAATGCTTCAACTTTCTTTTCTTATTACCAGCTCCTTGAGTAGTGGCCATGACATTATGCAAACTTTCCTACCTTAATCTCAATTCTTCCTGAACATACATGCTAGTCAACTCATTCAAGTTCCACTTATCCTTATTTGTGTTATAGTGAATCTTGAATGGGCCAAACTGAGAAGGAAGAGAATTGAGAATAAATTGCACGAGGAAAGATTCATCAACATTCATGCCTAATGTTTTAAGTTTTGCAACTTTGTCAGCCATATTGAGGATATGATCCTGAATTCCTCGAGTGCCATCATACTGAGCCGTAGTTAGTTCTTTCATTAATGTCCCAGCCAATGACTTATTAGCATATTTAAATATGTCTTCAATAACCTTTAAATATTCCTTTACGCTAGTTGCAGTCGGTAATGAAGTCTTTATGTTATTTGCAATTGTCATTCTTATGAAAATTAAACTAAGTCTATCAGATCTTTCCGAAGCCTTCATTTCATTTACTTGTTCTACAGTACTTTCATTAGTCAAGTCTACAGGCTTTTCAACAAGTAATGCTAAATCAAGATCTAATACACCCAATGTGAATTGCATATGCTCTAACCATTCTGAATAATTTGATCCAGAGAGTACAGAGACACTTGAAGCATATGAATGTATATACGGAAGTACCACTGCAAAAATATAGAATAACATTAATACTTTGAGTTTGTCAAAAATTGATGAACTATTGATATCATATATATTACACCTTTTGGGTGAAATATTAACATATATAGTATTCACTCAAGAATATTTATGGAGGACTAATACCATCCTTGTGGAATAGTATTGTTATCTTTGGGTATACAACCCTAAACTGCAAAGATATCCAAAAACAATATCATCCTACCCCATCATATAATTATTTGAATTAGATTCTCCTTTGGAATTATCTAAACCTCCTAATTATATGTGTCATTATGAATATTATTTCCTTAATGTCATTTAGGACTAATTCCTTAATATTATTTTATAAGTCACTAGTCCAGGTCACTTTAGTGGCTACAAGACTAATGCAATGATATAAAATAAAAAATGTCCTATAAATGACAAAACTTTTATTGTAATTCATATCACAAAAGTCTATCATCCCAAGCCACTTTGGCAACTACTAGTCGGATAAAACCTAAGGAAATAAATTACAAATAATATTCATCTATTTCTTTAATTTTTGCTAAGCAATTCAATAATAAAATAATCATAATAATTATTAAATATTAATGCAAAGCAGTTCAATAATAAATAACAATAATAATTATTGAACATTAATGCTAAGCAATTCAATAATAAATAACAATAATAATTATTAAACATTAATGCTAAGCAATTCAATAATAAATAACAATAATAATTATTGAACATTAATGCTAAGCAATTCAATAATAAATAACAATAATAATTATTGAATATTAATGCTAAGCAATTCAATAATAAATAACAATAATAATTATTGAACATTAATGCTAAGCAATTCAATAATAAATAACAATAATAATTATTGAATATTAATCAATATGAAAACTCATGATAATCATGATAACATATAAATCATGCCTTCATGTGAAAGGTAAATATTATTTCATAATTTCATATATATATACATGTGAATAAATAAATAAAATTCCAAAAAATAATAATTGGATTTTAATTTTATTTACCACATGTAAAATCAATAATTTATATAAATCATGCATGTGAAAGGTATACATTATTTTCACAATTTCATATATATATATACATGTGAATAAATAAATAAAAGTCCAAAAACAATAATTGGATTTTTAGTTTTATTTATCACATGTAAAATCAATAATTCATATGAGAAAATTATAAAATAAACCATAATATATATTTTTTTTAATAAAAAAATAAATCCAATCAAATAATCAAAAATATAATTATGATTAAAATTAATCATAATTATAATAAATCATATTTATCAATTTATAATTGAGAAAATGAATTAAATTTCTCAATTTTGATAAAACCATAAATATTTGAAATGTTATAAATCAAAAATATGCGAAAGATAGAACTGTAATTTTGGCATAAATTAAACCCAAGGGTAAAACCGTAAATATATTGACAGAACATAATCTAAAATTATGAAATTTGCAAAGGGTAAAATTGTAATTTTGCAAAACCTTGCCTCGAGGGCAAAACCATAATTATGCCAAAACCCTAATCTGCCTTCACCGCCGTCGCTTGTGCGAGCGGCGTTGCCGCTGATGCCTGCGGGCCAGCCGCTTGTACGCAACTGCGGGTTGTAAGTGACTACGAGCTGCCGCCTGTACACGGCTGCCAGCAGCAGTTCTAGCCTGCGCGTGGCCGCTGCCGCCACGGCGCTACCACCGCGAGGCTACTATTTCTCACGCGCGGCCGCTGCCGCTGCGGCGGTTCCTGCCCGCGCGTGGCTGCTGCCAACGCGCGGTCGCCGCCTGTGCACGGCCTACTCACGCACGGTCGCCACTTGGGTTGTCTGCCTGCGTGTGGCCGACCTGTCACGGACTTAGCTGGTTTTGCCTAAGTCGTGCGGCACCCTTGCGTGTCCGTCCGCAAAGGTCAGCCTCCCCGAAGTCTCCCATAGTCCCTTAGGTCCCACAAAAGAAAGAACAGGACAGAGAAAAGGCCTCACTCGGGATCCACAAGCAAACATCTCCGAAAAACACTTTATAGACAATGCAAATTACAAACAGACTTTACAAGCTCTGAATAGTTGCACAACAAAGGGTAAAATGGTCCATTACAGACCGAAAAGCTCTCGCACGTGTCCACATGACACAACCTTTATTTACAAGCCTAAAGAGGCCACCAACCCAACTAACATGGGACTATTTAGCCTTCGGCCGCCCCTCTACCTGTTGTACAAGGCATGAACATGCCAAAAGACAACGGACAGACATAAGCATTACATCCAACATCTTGTTTAGAAGTTTGTCCGTTACATTCTCCCCCACTTATCCCTTCGACGTCCTCATCGAAGCCTTTGTGAACACTGCAACTCTTCGCCTTTGCTGAGTCTTCAATCTTCTGCTCCAGCTGCAATGCGCCTCCTGGCTCCCAGCTGCTCTCCGCTGTTGTTTCTGAGTAGTCGAACCTTTGATCCGCCATGCTGCTTCAACTCGCCAATGACTCTGACTCTGGTATGGGGTTGGCTGAGTTGTATTGATCCTCGTTGATTCCTGCGGATCCACCAAATGAAGGAAAAGACCATCCTTACTGTGCTAGTCTCTCAAAATTTCCCCATACTGCTTGAACTGGGTGGATGCTTGTTGGAGCTTTAACGAGCATCGCCTCGCAAACTTCTGAAGTTTTGGGTCCTTCCTCCACAAAATCTGCTCATTGACTCTTCTTTCAGTTAGTTGTCACATCCAAGTAGGTTCGCATCACTTCCGCTTTCGATTGGCGTTTCGTTGGGAAATGAGGCGGACAATCTACTCTCAGTAGCACTGATCACCGTTGGTGAGGATTTGACAACTATTGTCTTCCATTATCTTCAAAGGGTCTTTGAACTTGTGCAGCGCTCCTCTGCTGGATAGATAAGAGAATTGGGGTACTCGGTTTCGCCCATTCTCTTAAGAGTTGAGAAGGCAAAAGTTACTTGACTTCGCCCGCCTCCTCGAGGTTGTACTTCATGCATCGAGCTGGTTACTGGCCTTCGCCTGCTCTTTGCTCACACTTCTGAAGCACTTGAAGTGTTTGCACTCCTTGCGTTGAGTTAGCTACTGTGATTCACCTTCTCAATGCCATTGAACTTCTGGAATGCAGGAAGTTTTCACCCCAACTTGGAGTAATTCTCTGATAGATGAGATCGCCACTGGGATTGTACCGTCTTCTCCATCAACCCTGTCGCCTACTCCACTGAGTAGCAAAGGTACAGCACCGCGTACTGCCTGCTTCGTTCCTTGGTCGTGCACTCTTGCATGACCCGAAGTCCTTCACTTACGGCTATCTTGATGAGAAACTTGTTGACACTGGTCTTACGAAGTTTCTTGGCCTCTGCCCTTCAGCCTTGTCTCGGTACTTGGAGATTGCCTCTGCATGCTCCACCTCCTCGGCCCCTTTCACGACCAAGCGCTCTCCCTCCATGAGAGCAAGGGATCAATGACTTGCACGGAAGTCCCGCCTCTGCGGTACCATAGCGCTGCCATGCCCATGGCCCTACTATCCGTCGCCTCGCCTCTGTATCCCTTTTCTTCACAATCAGTAGAGATGTCTCCGTGGCACTCCTCTGAGTCCACCTCCATTCTAACTGATGCTTGATTTTGGGTAGCTAAGTCCCTCTGGACTCATCGTCGCTTCCTCGCCCTTTTCGACCCCCTGCTTCAACACCTCTGTGTTCTCCAAGCAGTCCGTTTGGTCGATGGAAAGACAGACTACAACTCTCATGCATGGCCTCTGCCATCACGTTGTAGAGTTTGCACCGATTCTGTTCTCCTTAGCTTCCTTGGTAGCAACGTTCGCTTACTCGACCTTGTCCTCTGACTTGTCGGGCTCCCTTAAGCGAATATGAGCTTTGGAGCAGTCCAACTCTCCAGTTGCTTCGATCATACCTCTACATGATCAAGTCCCTCCCATGGAACTCACTGGTACTTGCATTCGAACTTTTCCCTTGGTGGAACCCAGCCCCCATATGCTGATGACCAAGGTTTTCATCCGATGCAAAATTCGGTGCACGCCCGGAAGACCCGCCTCTGTGGTACCATGGCCTTCACTCCTTGAATCCATAGCCCTTCTTGTCGTCGTGTTGTTCACCAAAGCGGAGCTCCCAGTAGCTCCCGATCATACCTCCATATGATCTCATCCCTCACGGGACAAGGTTGTGTGAATCGCATTGCCACGAACTGCTCCACCATGATCCGCTGCACCATGTCGCCTCCTGGTGACATCTCCATTGCATTCTGATCCCTGTGGAATAAACTCAAATTGTGAACCCTCCATGTGTGGCCTCTGCCAATACATCGCAGGGTCTCTTACACCTTCGATTTTGTTCGCTCCTTTGGCAATCGACCTTCATCCACCCACTCTTGGGTCACACCTAAATGAAGCACCGCTCTAGGACAGTCCGTCGCCTAGTAGCTCCCAAAGTCCACCGACTTCACTGTAATTTGTGCACCATTGCCTGGATCCTGGGCCTCTGCCCCTACCAGCACAATCACCGCTGCACACTGCTTCCTTCATGACAATTTGAATGGCAACACTGTGGCATATTCTTCAAGAGTACCCGCCTCTGCGTCCTCTTGCCCCATGCTAAGGCCTTCTGAACCCAACTACGCCTCCGCAAATTGAGTCGCCTTAGTTCCTCCATCAAATGCTTTCCCGAGATAAGGTGCATGTGCCCAGAAGCTCCCTTCATCTTTGGCACCATGCAAGATGAGTCCACTTCGTCAGAAAGAAGGACCCATGGAACAACATGATTCTACTCTTGCCTCTGCAAGGGTTCATGTCTTTGACCTCTGTCTAAGGAAAGCACTGTGCTTCTGCTCCATGTTCCAACTTCTCTACTGGCTCCCTTCATGCGGCTTGGGCACTTCGCCAAGTTACACCCAAGTTGCTCCGCTCCTCATTTTTGCATTGAGTCGATAGTGGCCCTCGCGCCCACCATTCCATGGGTCAGCCCTCCCTTGAGTCCGATCTCCAGATCGACTCCAAGTGTGCCTTCATTTAAGTTTCTTTTAGGTTGCTCCCCCACTTGATCTCGCAATGCATCCACCGATGCATTCTCTCGAGCGAGATCATGCGACAACTCCTCGCTGCTTGCTCGGTCCATTGAGCTTCGTGGAGTTGTTGTTTGTGAGGTACTCCTCCTCAACATGTGAAGTCCGTCTCACATGATTCTCCCTCTGGAGTGCCGAGACTTAACCCTCCTGGGTAACTGTCCCGTTGGAGCAACATCTCTCCTCGTTTCGGAGACCACCATCCCCTTGGACTACTCCGATCTGTTGAACAAACTGTGCATTGTTCTGCCTCCTACAGTCGCACTTGCTAGATTGCGCCTCCACGTCAATACAGCCCCCGCTACACCCCTCAAGGCCTAGCAACATGTTGAACTCGTTGCACACTTCAGCCTCCTCCGGACGTATCCTTCGCATGCCGAAGAGAAAGTTTCAATGCTCCATGGCGCCGAGTCTCAACCGCCTTGGGATGGCCACGAACATTTCATCGTCCGCATACAAGCCCATGTATGAGTACCGAATTCTTCGAGTTAGCAATTCCCCTCACCTCTGTGAGCTTTGCACAACTCTTTCGGTCGCTGAGCAACTCATTCCACTTTGCATGGTCTCGTCTTTTGCCAAGCGCCTCGCTTGCCTTGAGCACCATCAAATAAAGTTGTCAACGTTGAGCCGTAGCTCAAACTCAGCCATCCCAACCTTTGTGCGCTCCGCATTCTTCCAAGCTTGCCTGTTCTCGTGGTGCCTCTTGCGCGAAGGGTTGGCCATTCCTCGGAATGCCAATGTTAGATGCCCGCTCCTCTGAGCGACTCTTTTCCCTACATCTCCATGTTCGTTTTCCCTCAAACGGTCGCGCGTTGCTGACTGCCCTCAACGCAGCCCCGCTAGGTCCCCCACGTTTGCATGTCAAGTGTTTCTATGAGTGCTTGTCCCGCTCTGATACCATCTGTCACGGACTTAGCTGGTTTTGCCTAAGTCGTGCGGCACCCTTGCATGTCCGTCCGCAAAGGTCAGCCTCCCCGAAGCCTCCCATGGTCCCTTAGGTCCCACAAAAGAGAGAACAGGACAGAGAAAAGGCCTCACTCGGGATCCACAAGCAAACATCTCCGAAAAACACTTTATAGACAATGCAAATTACAAACAGACTTTACAAGCTCTGAATAGTTGCACAATAAAGGGTAAAATGGTCCATTACAGATCGAAAAGCTCTCGCACGTGTCCACATGACACAACCTTTATTTACAAGCCTAAAGAGGCCACCAACCCAACTAACATGGGACTATTTAGCCTTCGGCCGCCCCTCTACCTGCTGTACAAGGCATGAACATGCCAAAAGACAATGGACAGACATAAGCATTACATCCAACATCTTGTTTAGAAGTTTGTCCGTTAC
Organism: Musa acuminata AAA Group; assembly: GCF_036884655.1. Taxonomy (NCBI): domain Eukaryota; kingdom Viridiplantae; phylum Streptophyta; class Magnoliopsida; order Zingiberales; family Musaceae; genus Musa; species Musa acuminata. The sequence continues at coordinate 26,708,474 of NC_088351.1, read as the reverse complement.
AGACCGTCGCATGGACGGGTTCTGGCCGTGTGCGGCCGGCCGTCGCATGGACGAGTTCCGCGTATGGGACGGATTCTGTGATGCCTGCATATGGGACGAGTTCTGTGATGCCCGTATATGGGACGAGTTCTGTGATGCCCGCGTACGAGATGAGTTCTGTGATGCCCGCATATGGGACGGGTTCTATGATGCGCACACTACCCGGCGTAGTCGCAGATTCGCAGCGAGGTCGACGGTTACCATTGCTGCTTAGCAATTCTTGAAAGATAAAGGTAATTTTATGCATCGTAAATAAATTTACAGATCTAATGCATTTGATCTCAAAAAACCGGGCTCTGATACTAATTGTAAGCATAAAGTCTATAATTATGCTATATCTGAAATGCGAAAATAACTTATATGCCAGGATTGAAATCCAAATGTATAGATCTAAATATTTACGATGCGTACCCTTTGATGTCATCTCTTCAGAGATTTCATTTGATCTGCTAAGCACCGTCTTTAATCCAAGATTGATGCTTTATCCAAGATTGCTGTAGGCACCATCTTTAATCCAAATCCGCTGTAGAATCTGCAAGGAGTGCAAGGAATAGATCCTTTCTCCTCTCTTCCTATCCTTTCACAAGACCCATTGAGATTGATGAAATTTTGGGGAGAAAGGGTTTTGGGAGAGAAACTAAAATCCCTCGGAGAGGTGCATCTGTACGTAATGTGCCAACGCTCACCCAACCCTAGAGCTCCTGTCCTTTTTATAGGCGAGAGCAGAGGGCCTACGATGAGATCTCTGGAAATTTTCTCCCAAAGTTATCTCCCGAGGAATCGTTCCATAAGTGGACTCAGTCTATTGGCTAAAATATCTGAACAGAACCCAATTAGTTATTATATTATATATCTTATTCAATTATAAAAGGGCCACATAATCTAATAGTTGCTTCTCGCCACTTCAACGCCACCGCTCTTCTTCGTTGCCGAGCCACCACCACTGCCAGCCACCGTGCGACGACCGCCGCACACCTCCCAGTCACCAATCCTCCTTGCTCTGCATCCGTAGTGACAGAAACAGGGCAACTCAACGGTTGCCCTTGTTCCCAACCGTGACACCGCCGACTCCTTCTCCACCGTCGCCGCTGCTTCTCGGTCGCACGACCATCGCCGCTGTCGCTCCCCAGCCAACAACCTCCCCTCCTCATTGCGCCATACCCGCCACAACCACATCCTCTCCCCTTTGAAGCCCATCTGGTCGAAAGGGGCCCCTGCCTCCTCTGCTTTCGGCCAGCCCCACCGCAGTCGCTGCATCACGTCCAACGGACCAACCCCCTCATCGCTTCTATCGTCGACGACGTTGTCCCAACTACGCCACCATCGCTGCCTTCCCTTGGGTCGCAGCTGCAATCGCTCGACCATCCCTACGCATGGCGATCAAACCAAGGCAACCACGACCGCTGCAGCCATCGTCGTTTCCTAAATCAGATGAGATCCCTCGGCATCACCAACGCCTCCTTCCGTAGTGCAACAGAGACAAAGCAACACTGCCTTCCATCCGCACCGTCGCAGCCACCACAGCGGTGAGCCCTTGGCAGCGCTGCCCCAGCCGCACCATCATAATAGGTTGCCATCACCGTAGCCTCAACCCCACTACTCGACGATCGCCCCTTGGGTCGCAGCAGCTGCAGCTGCAGCCACATCGACGCAGTCACCTTCCAACCCCGGCACTCTCACCCCACGCAGCGACAGAAACAGGGCAGCAACTCTTCCTCCAATGCAGCGACCGTAGCATTGCCCTCGGCGTCCACCTCCTCGGCAACTTCGCATCGATAGTGTTGATGCCCTTGACCGACATCAAAAATAGGAGTTGAGATTACAGTTTTGCAGTCTTACACAATTGCCACTGATAACTCGGTAAAAGCACAAATGAAAGCATTGGAAATCAGAATTGAGAACCAACTGCAAGAAACACTTAGTGATTTCAAAAAGAGCCTACTGGAGAGCCTCAACAAATTTCAACAAAATGGGGGCTCAAGTTCTACGTTGCACAAATCTGAAAATACAAGAAAAGGGTCCCAAGATTGTGACACAAATTACTCACATATGAAGGTGGAATTTTCGAGATGGAAATATGGAGATTCGACCAATTGGATCTCTAAGGCAGAAAATTTTTTCCATTTTCACAGAACCCTAGAAGAATCCAAGGTAGAAGTGGCCTCAATTCAGCTTGAGGGAGATGCACTCCAGTGGTACGATTGGTATGAAACTTTCCACGGAGTTTCTTCATGGGAGTAGTTCAAAAGAGGGCTTCTTGTTCGCTTTGGCCCATCCAAATATGAGAATGTTTATTGCCAGCTCCCCAAAATTCGTCAGACTTCTACAGTGTTAGAATATTAGAGTAGGTTTGAAAGATTGTCAAATCAAGCTAGAGATTGGTTGGACCGATAACTTCTGGATACATTTATTGAAGGGCTTATTCCAGAGATCCGGTGTGAAGTTAAGGCTCATCAACCCCATACTATGATAGTTGCGATCTCATTTGCACATCTACATGAGAAAAAAATTAGCAAGGAAAGATCAGCAAGGGGTTTGTACTATGATGAAAAATAGAGTATGAAGCACCGATGTAAACAAGGGCAACTTCTGATGATTAAACCAATTGGAGAGGAGCCGAAAGCTAAGAATGTGGACTCCGATCATGAAGGTATAAATTCTAATGAAGATATTGAACCTACCATATATACAATGTATACATTAGCCGACTACTCTAACCCGCAAACTATGGAAGTTGGCGGAACTCTAGAGCATCTGCCTATTATAGTTTTGATTGATACTGGTAGCACTAACAATTTTATGGATAGTGAGATTGTTAACCGATTGGCCCACCACATTGAAGACTATGACAGATTCAAAGTAAAGATTGTTGATGGACAGATTTTCACTTGTGAAAGCAAAGGTTCAAAGATAAAATTGATTATACAGGGCCAGAAGTTTCTTGCAACGATTACTACACTGAAAGACCGACCTGTTGCTTAGACTATCAAAAAGTGGATACCGTACTTACTTGATCAATGGATTGTGATGCATTGCAGATAATCTATGACTAAAGTGCTGAAAGAGAAGCTCCCCGAGATTGATGCTACTCAGCCTTGAGGACAAGGCTGATTTGAAGAGGGAGGAACTGTTAGGACCCTTTTTCTGAGCTTTTGAATAATGTTTATTGAGTCTATTTAGTTCAGTTATTTATTGAGTTCAATTAAAGTCAGGTAGAGATTTATTTAATATTTATTTATTATTAAGAGTCCAAGTCCTGGACTCTAGGTGGAACTCTATAAATAGTGATGTAACCCTTTCTTTTGAGAATCAATCAATCAATCAATGAAATGTTATTCCACTCTGTGGACAAACCCTAGGAGGTCGATCCCCTCAAAATGATTAAGGAGGGCCGATCTCCTCGAAGTGATCAAGGAGGACCGATCCCCTCGAAGCGATCAAGGAGGCCGATCCCCTTAAAGCGATCATTATCATTCTCTTTTCTCTCATTTCTTCCACGATAAGACTTTAGAGTCTTATCAATTGGTATCAGAATGACAATAAGACTTTAGGGTCTTATCATATAACATGGCGTCCTAGCGCATGGTTGGCCAATAGTACCCTTGTCAGAGGGTTTTGAAAGCCAAGGTTCGTCCCCCGATGTGCTCCCCACAAATCCCCTCATGAAGCTCGGCGAGGACTGCCTCGGCTTCTAATGGTACGAGGCAGTTTAGTAGGTGTTGAGAGAAGGCCCTTTGGTATTACTTTCTGTTGATGATGCAGTACCAGACTTGAGTTCGCCTTAACCTTCTCGTAGCCACCGGGTCGTCGGGCTCCTCTCCACTCGCTTTGTATCGGAGAATCTCCTCCATCCAGCTCAGTGATGAATTTGCTTCGACGACCTCGTGAGTCATCACCGTTGGTGTTGCTACGAACTCAATCATTGGGGCCGACCTCGGGCTATGGGTGGAGGCTGATCTAGCCAGTGCATCTACCCGCACATTTTGCGCTTGAGGTATTCTAGCGATTAAAAGGTGGTTGAAATGGTGGGCAAGTCACTTTGCCTCCTTTAGGTATGCCACCATCGTGGGGTCCCGGGCTTTGTAGCTCCCATTGACGTGTCCTATCACTAGTTGGGAGTCACTGAAGACTTCAAGGTCATCTACATGCATCTCCAGAGCGAGGCATAGGCCATGAAGCTGTGCCTCGTACTCGGCCTCGTTGTTAGTGGCTCGGAATTACAATTGGAGTGACCTCTCGTAGGTTTCTCCCGACGGGCTTTTGAGGATAAGCCCGACCGTGGCCGCTCTAGAAGTGGACGAGCCATCTACATGCAGGGTCCATGTGTTCTGATCATCCTCCCGCCCCTTAGCATGATCCTCAGGGGTTAGCTCGGATATGAAATCAGCTAGTGCTTGAGCTTTGATGGCGGTCCTGGGGGAGTACTAAATGTCGAATTCGCTGAGCTCGACTGACCATCGTAGCATGCGACCTGATGCATCAAAGTTGGAGAGGATCTATCGTAGTGGTTGGTCGGTGATTACTTTGATCGTATGGGCTTGGAAGTAGGGCCGCAACTTTCGGGCCATCTTGATAAGAGTGAGAGCTAGCATCTCGATCGGGGAGTACCATGCATCGGGCCCCCCGAAGATATGGCTGACATAATGTATGGGTAGCTGTGCTGGTGGTATTTCCCAAACTAACACCAAGCTAATGGCTTGTGTTGAGGCCGCCAAATAGAGACCGAGGGTTTCGCCCGGCTCGGGCGAGGAGAGTCGGGGCAAGCGAGCGAGGCACGCCTTTAACTTTTCGAAGGCTTCCTCGCACTCTGAGGTCCATGTAAAGTTGTTGGCCCATCATAGAGCCCAGAAGAAGGGGAGGCACTTGTCGCCTAAATGCGACACAAACCTGCTGAGCGCTGCCAACCTCCTAGCAAGTCACTGCACCTCTTTGGCCGAGCAGGAGGAACACATCTCAGTAATGGCTCATACCTTTTCAGGGCTGGCGTCTATCCCTCACTGGTGAATGACAAAGCCGAGGAACCTCCCCGAGTTGACTCCGATGACGTACTTCGCAGGGTTCAAACGCATGTTGAACTGCCTGAGTGTTTGGAACGTTTCCTCTAGGTCTGCTAGGTGTGTTCTTGCGACCTTGCTCTTTACGATCATGTCGTCTACATACACCTCCATATTCCTCCCGAGCTGGTGCTTGAAAAGTTTGTCAACCAACCTTTGGTAAGTCGCCCCAGTGTTCTTTAGGCCAAAGGGCATCACCTTGTAACAATACGCCCCTCGGTTGGTGACGAAGGCAGTGTCTTCTTGGTCTTGGGTTGCCATCCGGATTTGGTTGTAGCCCGAGAATGCATCCATGAATGTAAGGCGTTCATGGCCGGTGGTGGCATTGACTAACTGGTCTATCCTGGGGAGTGGATAGTGGTCCTTAGGGCATGCCCGGTTGAGATCGGTGTAATCAACACACATCCTCCAACTTCGATTAGGTTTTTTTAACGAGGACTACATTCGATAGCCACCAGGGGTATTTAACCTCAGTAATGAATCCGACCTTTATAAGGTGATCGACCTCATCCCCGATCGCCTTCTGTCGGTCGGGGGCGAACCTCCTTGGTCTTTGTCTCATCGGCCATGCCTCGGGGTCGATGTTGAGCCGGTGTCGGGCCACTTCTGGATCGATCTCGGGCATCTCCTCGGGGGACCATGCGAACATGTCGGCGTTCTTCCTCAGGAAATCGACGAGGTGGAGCTGGTCCACTTTGGGGAGAGTGGTTCCGACCTTGACGATCCGATCGAGTTGGCTCCTCTTTAGGGGTACCTTGATGAGTGGCTCGGGAGGCTCTAGGGGCACTTGCGGTATGGGTTCTTCACGTGGATCGGGAACCAAAGTTGGGCGCAACTTTCCTAGGAGAGTAATCGTAGTGAGGTAGCATCACCTTGACTCCCCTGGGTCACTTCAGGCCTCCCCGATCCCTACTGAGATCGAAAATTTGATAGTCCCGTGGTAGGTGGAAACCACCGCATTTATCTTGTTGAGCGTTGGGTGGTCGAGGATGACGTTGTAGGCCAAGGGCAGATCAACTACCATGAAGGTGGTCATTATCATCTTGGCCACTCGGCTCCTCCCCAATGGTGACGGGGAAGACCGTAGTCCCGAGCAGGGAGATGGAATCCCCTGTGAATCTTGTGAGGGCTGATGTCATAGGGGTAAGGTCTCCCTTGGTCAACCCGAGCTTCTTGAAGGCGTCGAAGTAAAAAACGTCGGTGGAGCTCCCGGTGTCAACCATCACCCTCTTAACTCGGGTGTTGGCGATCTTGATGGAGATCACCATAGCATCATCATGGTGGTAGCGCTAGGCCTCCCTAGCCCGGAAGGTGATTTCAGGCTCAAGCTCGGGCCGGGGATGTTTCTCGACCATGCTACGAGCGTAGGCCTTTCTCGCCGCAGAGCTGCTGCCACCGGTCGCTGGTCCCCCGGAGATGATGTCAATTTGTCTCTCCACGGGTCCCCTAGGGCATGGAGTCAATGTTGGTAAATCTTGGGGGTGACATCATATGCGTAACGGAAGAACAAGAAAACAAAATCCCTGATTCCCAAAGATATGTTCGTCGTCGTGCGAAGATTGGTGCACAAAATCCGCGAAACATAAAACTGCATATAGAGTAGATTGTGTTACCTAGGGAGATCGTATATCCCTATTTCCTTGCAGATCCTTAGGAGAGGGTGAAGGAGGTCAAGCATCCTCCTCTCTAGCGGTGATCCACACAGCAGGGTTGCGACGATGCTCCTCAAAACTCCAAGCCTGCTCTGAGGTGGAGAGGGAGAGGAGAATAGGAAAGGCAAGCAAAGGCTCTAGCCTATGAAGCTCTAAATCCCTCCTATTTATAGAAGTACCCTGTCAAACCCTAATGGGTCCTCCCCTAGTGGGTATTGGATATGCATCCAATAAGACAAGGGCTCCATCGGATATCTCATATCCGAACCTCTACTCATCGCAATACCTACCATATGTGTGTGACCCTCTAGGCCCAATATCGAGCTGGCCATGAGTCATACCTATCAGAACTTCTTCTAACTTAGTGAATTATTATCTATGTAATAATTCACTTGACTCATCGACTACGGACGTACCAGGCCACTACGCCGTAGTCCCCAGACGATACAGGGGAATCCAATCCATTGGACCTGTCTGTCCTTAGTTACCATGTACCTATAGTCTCTCATCCATCTAATATCCCAGAGACCGTATATCGAGCATGGTGCTGTCAGACTCATACGGTTTCTACTCGAGTCTCGCTCTAATCGGATTCTCCCGGAGAACTCTTTCTCTCTAAACCCGAATGACCCTGGCCAAGGATTTGTCTGAGCAAGAACACATGGGATATTCCTCTCATGACGCCGAGAGTGGATGATCCTCTATCGACACTCAATAGCCCTCGTAAGGTTGACTACCACTCCCAATGACCAGCTGTACTAGATCTAGGACAGCCAAACCTATAAGTCTGGTATCAAAGAGTGGAGCACTCATATAGGACATCCTTAGTGTCTCAAGTCTAAGGACCAAATATACCACTAGGACTACGGAATCGCTATCTGACAATAAGGCATCATCAACCATCCGGCATTCCGTAAGCGGATTAATCAGTGAACTCATTCTCCAATGAGCACCTGTACTGTATCCCTAGTGTCCCTACACGAGCAGCTATGAGACCAGCTGTATCCATCATATGGACGGGTATACAGCACACCAGTCTGTCCGATTATCACGATGTCCCTCTCGAGTAACCTATGACCGGGATTATTTAGGATATGTGTTTAAAGGTGAATCGATCTCATTATCTTGATCTCATCACGATCTGATTCCCACTACACAAATCCAAGGACATCACAATATATATATGCACATATGCAATAGTTATAAAGTGATATACACCAAAATATAATAAGCAAAAATATTATGTATCAAGTCACACGTGCCATCACTCACATGATTGGCTTGCTGGGCACCTATGACTAGCAATCTCCCAATTGACCTAAAGCCAATCACCTATGTTTCTGATCCCCATCAGACCCCTGTGACGCTCAAAGACAAAATGAGACAACGGCTTTATCGATGGATCTGCAATGTTATCTTCGGATGGAACTCTTTCCACTGCTACATCTCCTCGGGTTACGATCTCTCTGATAAGCTGGAACCTCCTCAGAACACTTCTGATGAGACCTGGGTTCCCTTATTTGAGTAATTGCCCCATAGTTGTCGCAATATAAGGAAGTCGGCTCCTCGCTACTCGGCACGACTCCCAAATCTGTGATGAACTCCTTCACCCAAACTCCCTCCTTTGCTGCATCTGATGCAGCAATGTACTCCGCCTCTGTGGTCGAGTCAGTAGTAGTATCTTGCTTGGAACTCTTCCAGCACATTGCTCCTCCATTTAAGGTGTACACATACCCTGAATTCGACTTGCTATCATCAACATCAGACTGAAAACTTGAGTCAGTGTAGCCTTCAACCTTAAGGCTATTACCTCCATATACTAGTAAAAGATCCTTAGTCCTTCTCAAGTACTTAAGGATATACTTTACTGCTTTCCAATGCTCCAAGCTTGGATCCGCCTGATACCTGCTCGTGACACTCAGAGCATGCGCTATATCAGGCCTAGTACATAGCATGCCATACATGATAGACCCTATTGCTGAGGCATAAGGTATCATATTCATGTTTGCCCTTTCTTCTGGGGTCTTTGGGGACATACTCATAGAAAGCGATATCCCATGTCTCATCGGTATGAGACCTCTCTTGGAATTTTCCATATCAAACCTTTTGACAATGGTTTCTATGTACCTTGACTGGGACAAACCAAGCATCCTTTTGGATCTATCTCTATATATTTGAATCCCCAAGATATAGGATGCTTCCCCTAAGTCCTTCATGGAAAAGCGTCTAGATAACCAAGCCTTTACTGTGGATAGCATTCCTACGTCATTCCCAATGATCAGGATGTCATCCACATATAACACAAAAAAGGTGATAATGCTCCCACTTACCTTCCTGTACACACAAAGCTCATCTTCGTTCTTAACGAAGTCATAAGATATGATTGCTTTATCAAATCTTATGTTCCAACTTCGGGAAGCTTGCTTTAGTCCATAAATGGATCTAAGCAACCTACACACCTTATCTGGGCAGTTCTTGGACACGAATCCCTCATGTTGCATCATATACACCTCCTCCTTGAGGTTCCCATTGAGGAATACGATTTTCACATCCATCTGCCAGATCTCATAATCATAGTGTGCTGCAATAGCCAATAGAATTCTGATGGATTTTAGCATTGCTATGGGTGAGAAGGTTTCGTCATAGTCAACACCTTGCCTTTGACGATACCCCTTAGCCACTAGCCTTGCTTTATAGGTCTCTACCTTTCCATCTACTCCAATCTTTTTCTTAAAGATCCACTTGCAACCGATGGGTACAATACCTTCGGGCGCATCAACTATGTTCCAAACCTTATTGGGGTACATAGAATCCATCTCAGAATTCATGGCTTCTTGCCACTTCCTGGAGTCTATACTCATAATAGCCTCATTGTAGGTCTGAGGATCAATATCCTCAACATCCTCTCCTCTAATATGTCCCACATATCTCTTAGGAGGATGAGATACTCTATCAGACCTATATAAAGTTGAAACTTGTGTATTAGGTACCTGAACAGACTCGGGTTGTAGAGTGGTGCTTGAGCTTGGTTCTCTAACCTCGCTCAACTCTATCATTCTCCCACTATCTCCGCCAAGAATATATTCCTTCTCAAGGAACACTGTTCTCTTAGCTACAAAGATATTTTGGTCCTCGAGATGATAGAAATAATACCCACAAGTTTCCTTGGGGCATCCCACAAATTTGCATCGCTCTGTCCTTAATTCTAACTTATCGGGGTTGTGTCTTTTAACGTGGGCAAGGCAGCCCCAAATCTTAACAACCTTAAGATCAAGCTTCTTCCCTTTCCATATCTCATATGGTATAGACACTACCGACTTAGTTGGAACTATATTCAGAAGGTAAGCTGCGGTCTCTAGGGCATATCCCTAGAATAAAATGGGTAGGTCAGCGAAACTCATCATAGACCGTACCATGTCTAATAGCGTACGATTCCTCCTTCCAGAGACACCATTGAGCTGAGGTGTATAAGGAGGTGTCCATTGGGATAATATCCCATGGTCCTTGAGAAACTGAGTAAACTATGTACTTAAGTACTCACCTTCTCGATCTAATTGAAGAGTTTTGATACTCTTTCCAGTCTGGTTCTCCACCTTATTCTTATACTCTTTGAATTTCTCAAAGGCCTCGGACTTGTACTTCATTAAGTACACATATCCATACCTTGAGAAATCATCAGTAAAGGTAATGAAGTAGGAGTAACCACCAATGGCATGAGTTGACATGGGTCCACATACATCACTATGTATGAGTTCCAACAGCTCAGTGGCTCTCTCTCCAGTTCCACTAAATGGAGGAGAGTTTGTTAGTTTTCCACGAATGCAAGGCTCACAAGTTGCATATGACACATGGTCGAATGGATCTAGATATCCATCATTTAGCAACTTTTGAATCCTTCTTTCATGGATGTGACCTAGCCTACAATGCCATAGGTATGCACTGTTCACCTCATCTTGTTTCCTCTTAGACACTTACATTCATGACATGTGTAGTGTCTTGCATAAACAAACCTTTATACAATATTCCTCTCGTCAATCTCCCCTCAGCTTTGCTAGAATTTATAATAAATTGTAGATGTGATAAGCAATACCGGTATCCAATACCAATGCACTATCACAAAAATCTGACAATTGGAGATTGATCATGAATGTACCTGAAGCTTCTCCAAGCTTCTATTTCGCCCTTTCTGCAAGGTACTCTTTGCAGTTCCTCTTCTAGTGCCCATCTTTACCATAGTGGAAGCACTTGCCTTTATCCTTTGCTGGGTCTTTCTTAGCAACCTTTGCTTTACCTGGTCTGCCCTTGCCCTTTCCCTTCTTAAGGGACCTTTCTGCTTTCCTTTTCTTTCTAGTCTCATTAGTGTAGAGAACTGGCTTCTCTTTCTTAATAGTACTCTCTGCCTCCCTCAACATATTAAGGAGTGTTGAATCTCGTATTTTGATGATGAAACTACTTGATATATGTTTATGATTTAATCTGCGTTTTGAGTGACGCAGGATGCTTCGATCAGGATGAGACAATTAAAGCAGGAAAATCATGTTGTGCCGAAGGAACATGTCAGAAGATTGGACGTCGGGCCGGTGGATCGGTCGGCGTATCGACAGAAGGCTTCGAGCCGTGGACTCGGGCATCGGGCCAAGAAGAGCGGGTATTGTGCCAAGGATATCGGAGTTGCGGAGTCAACTGGCCGATTGGGCAATAGGCTGCACGAGAGGACGATGCGCCGAAGAATCGGACGAAGCGTCGAGGGACCAATGACATGTCGGACAACTTGGTTAATTGCTTAGGATTAATTGTCTCAATCGAAGTTTTGTTTTATTGTGCAGGATTAACTACGATGAGAGTAAGACAAGCAGCAGGTGTTGCGCCGGAGTCAAGATCATGATCACGTTGGGAGTTCGAGAGTTCGACGGAAGTTCGGACGGTCGTCGGAGGTTCAGCGAGAACAGATCCGAGAAGTCCAGAAGCTTGCCAAGCGAAGCTCGTCGGAACTCGCCAGGTGGATCGTCGCAAAGTCCAGGAGTATGCCGGATGTCCGCAGAAGGATCACCGAGGGTTTATCGGATGATCGACGGAAGTTGGCTGGAAACTCGCCGGAAGAAGCGATTGACGCATCGGAGCAAAGCTACAGAAGTTGTCTTAGAGTTAATCGTAGTTAGCATGATGATTAAGCATGAAAATGGGAGGTGATCCCATTAGCTTAATCTTGGGGCAATTGGGCCCCTGAAAAGATTCAAATTGGGCCGAATGGAGCGAACCATTCGGACCCTGATTGCACCAGGAGGTGCAACCGCCCCAGCCAGGAGGTGCAACCGCCAGGGCTGTGAGGTTGGGAGGTGCAACCGCCCCAGCCAGGAGGTGCAACCGCCAGGGCTGCGAGGCTGGGAGGTGCAACCGCCCCAGCCAAGAGGTGCAACCGCCCAGAGCTCAGTCTTCGAGCTAGACTGGGCGGTGCAACCTCCTCTGTCAAGAGGTTGCACCGCCATAGCTCAAGTTTCGAGCTCTGCCAGGCGATGCAACCACCGAGCTCAGTCTTCGAGCTCAGGCAGAGAGGTGCATCAGCCTGAGCTCAGTCTCGAGCTCTGCCAGGTGATGCAATCACCGAGCTCAGTCTTCGAGCTCTGGCAGAGAGGTGCATCAGCCTGAGCTCAGTTTCGAGCTCTGCCAGGTGATGCAACCACCGAGCTCAGACTTCGAGCTCTGCCAGGCGGTGCAACCACCGAGCTCAGTCTTCGAGCTCTGCCAGGTGATGCAACCATCGAGCTCAGTCTTCGAGCTCTGGCAGAGAGGAGCAATCGCCTGAGCTCAGTCTTCGAGCTCTGCCAGGCGGTGCCACCTCTCCAGTCAAGAGGTGCAACCGCCTGATCCCAGAATTCTGGGATTTGATCGATTTGATCGTTTTGAGCTCGAATTTTGAATTGGGTTGGGGCCTATAAATACCCCACCCATTCAGCACTGAAAAGACACAGACCTACACCGAAATCTTGATCTTTTCTGTGATTCTAAGAGCTCAAAAGTGTTGTAAAGCCTTTAAGTCTCCTCCTTCTGTTCTTCAAGTTTTTAGTTGTAAAGTGAGGAGAGAAAGGTCTGTAAAGGTTGTCTCCTGAGCCTGTCAAAAGGAGGGAAACTGTAAAAGGGCAGTTTGGCCTTCGCCTATTGAAGGAAGGCCCCTAGTTGACGTCGGCAACCTCGTCGGTGGAGGAAGCCAAAAGTGGAGTAGGTCAAGGCTGACCGAACCACTCTAAATCTCTGGTTTGCGTTTATTCTTGAGCACTTTATCATTACTGCAAACCTCCTTCATTACTACTGCTCTCTGCGCTTTCACGAACAAGTTCTAAGTGCTGTTCTTCCGAATCTGCATTCAGACGTAAATTCGTATTTTCATACATTACAGTTTACGTTTACGTTTGATTCTGCAGAACTGTCTTCCGTGCTTTTACGAACGAGCTTCTTTGCAGTTTACACTTACATTTTGATCCTATTGATAATTGCAAACTGTCCTCTACAATTTTACGAACGAGTTTCAATATTTAGACGTAAAACTGCATTCAGACGTAAATCGGCTTTCCTCGCACAATCATCAGATCTCAGTTCACGTCTTGATTTCAACTGCATACTGCCTTCTGCGAGTATACAAACGAGTTTCAAAGTTTAGACGTAAATCTGCGTCTAAAACTGCGTTTAGATGTAAATCTGAGTTTAGACGTAAATCTGAGTTTAGACGTAAGTCTGAGTTTAGACGTAAATTTGAGTTTAGACGTAAATCTGCGTTTAGACGTAAAACTGCGTTTAGACGTAAATCTGCGTTTAGACGTAAAACTGCGTTTAGACGTAAATCTGAGTTTAGACGTAAACTGCGCTTAGACGCAAAACTGCGCTTAGACGCAAAACTGCGCTTAGACGCAATCTGCGCTTAGACGCAAACTGCACTTAGATACAAACTAAGAATTAGCTTTTGCATCATAATAGTTTTTATTGAACGAACGCAGCTTTTGGTTTTTAATCGCTGTAAGATTTCCGCTGCACTAATTCACCCCCCCCCCCTCTTAGTGCTCTCGATCCTAACAATTGGTATCAGAGCGGGGTATTTCTCATTTCGGATTTACACCCGAGAGAAATGACTTTTCAAGAGGGCTGTTCGGTCTTTCGTCCACCGTTCTTTAACGGATTGGACTACACTTATTGGAAAACTCGAATGAGAGTTTTCTTAATTTCTCTAAATCTGGATTTATGGAATATCATTGAAAATGGTTTTCAACTTCCCTCCAAACCGATGAACGAATGGTCGGTTTTGGAGAAAAAGAATTTTTCTTTAAACGCAAAGGCTATGAATGCCTTATTTTGCGCATTGGACAAAAATGAGTTCAATCGGATTTCTACGTGTGAAACGGCTTTCGATATTTGGCGCACTCTTGAAATCACACACGAAGGAACTAGTAGAGTCAAAGACTCGAAAGTTAATATTTTACTGCTTGATTTCGAGCTTTTTCATATGAAACCAAGCGAAACCGTTGTCGACATGTACACCCGTTTCACGGATGTCGTCAATAGTTTAAGAGCTCTTGGAAAATGTTTTTCGGACTTTGAACTCGTAAACAAGATTTTGCGTTCTCTTTCTAAGAAGTGGGATTCAAAAGTAACTGCAATACAAGAAGCTAAAAACCTAAACAACTTACCACTTGAAGAACTAATTGGGTCATTGATGACATATGAAATGGTGTACAATGCACATGATGAACATGTTGAACTCTGGACAAATGAATGCCACTTGAGCGATGACTCAAGTGATGAGGACAATGATGAACAAAACAACCTTCCAAAGAACAGGAAGGATTTGGGACATAGAACATTTGAAGACCACTCGAGCCTAAGCTCAAGTGATGGTGAACTTAAACTACAGATGAAACGAAAATTAAAAAGCAAAAAGAATCAAACTACTTGCTTTAAACGCAAGAAGAAGAACAAAAATTGGGATGAATCGAGCTCCTCCGAAGAAGAGAAAGTCAACAAAAGCAAGGCGGCAAACTACGCCTTAACAGCCTACAATGATGAGGTAATCGAAATCCCCTAATTTACTTCGAAATTACATGATGCTTTTCATGATGCATTTTTCTTTTTCTTTAAATTTTCTTGAAAATCATATTTTTAATAATTTAACAATGAAAATGCAAAAATATGATCATGCTTGTAATCTTGAAAATGATAATGAAAATTGCATGTCTTATGTTAATGCAAGATAGAAATCTAATGATTTTACACCTAGTGAGATTAATCTTATTTATGTGCTTGAGAAGCAAGAATGTATATTTTGATGATTTTCATATTGCTTTTCAATGACGATACATGGCTTTTGTCTGGAAGGCTTGATATTTTTCATTGTCTTTGTTTATTAAATATAATGTATGGTTTTGACATAAGAATAAAGATTTGAGCATGCTATTATAAAGTCAATCATAAATTAAAACTAAAGAAGTTTTAGGCATTTATAAGAATCATTCAAAATTATGTTCAATGAAACCTTGCTTAATGTTGCAATGAAAATATTAAAGTTATACTTGATTATTTCAGATTTGACAAATGCTACACTTTAAATATGAATCATTCTTCAATCAGATTAAATGCTTCAATCATTTTCTAACTCTAGAGTTCTCGATTTTGGTGAAATACAAGTGATAAATTCATTTATGATATCTTGTAAATCACTTGAATTATGAATGAGTTTTTCTTTTTTATGATGTGTTAAAAGAATCACTTAAAAAGAAAATGTTTTTCCCATTTTATCGAGATTAATGATTTCATGATATTATGTGAATCTCGAAACTGATTTTGATGAAATAGTAATAACGTTATTCATGTTATGAATCTTAAAAATGATAATATGCTTCATGTGATAATATGAATACATGAAACACTTATGATATTCTGTGTATTCATAAAATATTTATCTCATCATCCAATAACTCTTCTTGATATTCCTTATGAGATGAAATGAAATAATGCATGAAATACAAATGAGGAGTTAATGATCATGCATAATAGGATGTAATGAATTCTAGATACCATCGTTTGAATATCTATGATCATGTTGCCAAAATGATATATCATGAATGCTTGAATATCATGTTTGATATGCTCATGATGATGATTGATTTTTCGGTATCATGCATAAAATTTTTTGAAATGTAATGTTAATGAATTTGTGCATTGAAACTATAATGATGCACAAATAAGAATGATTACTTACCTTTGTCATGATTTAGAAATTGATGTAAAGGGTTTTTCCCTTGTTGACAATGACAAAGGGGGAGATAGCTAGTTTGCACAAGTCAAGAAGATGCAAAAACTTGATTGCCAGCTTGCCTATCGTAAGTAGCAAAGATTGCTAACTTGCTTATTTCAAGAAGCAAAAGTTGTCTTCTTGAACATCACCATCTTGAATATCTCAAGAAGCAAGACTTGCAACTTGCATATTACAATAGGAAGCAATAATCATGAGCCTACACAAGAAAGTTATCTTGCATTTGCTTTCGAAGTTTTTTGCTAGCTTGTATATTGTGAAACTTGTACATCGTAAAAATTGCTAGCTCGTAGTCTAAAGAGAAGCGAAAAACTGCTATCTCAAAAGAAGCAAATGTGCTATCTTGCCTATCTCAAGAGGCAAAAATGCTAACTTGCACATCTAGCAAAACTTGACAAATTTGCATATATCAAGAAGCAAGAGTTGCTTTCTTGAACATCTCAAAATTGCTAGCTTGCGGGCCTTAAAATGTAGAAATTATTTGCTAGCTTGCATGATATAGAACTTGCTATCTTGAACATTACCAAAAGTGCTATCTTATATGTTATAAAACTTGAATATCTAAAACTTGATAGCATGAATGTTCTAAGCATGATGTAACACTTGCTAAATCTTCTAGCTCCAAGATTGCATGATGATAAAACTTGATATTATGATTTTCATGCAAAGAGTTGAACCAATATCACACACAAACACTTGATTGTGATACTTCTCCTTTTTGTTGATGACAAAGGGGGAGAAGTATGTTGATGAAAGTATGTTGATGACATGACATGTGATGCATAAGTTTATGCATATGTTCATGTTGACGTATTGCAAGTATTCATGATGAATATTGCAATGACTTGAATTCAGTTTGAATTCAAGGTTCTATCAATATGGCATATTGATAGGGGGAGTTTGTTTAAACTCCGGGAGTTAAGTTTAACTCCGTCATCAAGTGGTTGTCATCATCAAAAAGGGGGAGATTGTTGAATCTCGTATTTTGATGATGAAACTACTTGATATATGTTTATGATTTAATCTGCGTTTTGAGTGACGCAGGATGCTTCGATCAGGATGAGACAATTAAAGCAGGAAAATCATGTTGTGCCGAAGGAACATGTCAGAAGATTGGACGTCGGGCCGGTGGATCGGTCGGCGTATCGACAGAAGGCTTCGGGTCGTGGACTCGGGCATCGGGCCAAGTGTTGAATCTCGTATTTTGATGATGAAACTACTTGATATATGTTTATGATTTAATCTGCGTTTTGAGTGACGCAGGATGCTTCGATCAGGATGAGACAATTAAAGCAGGAAAATCATGTTGTGCCGAAGGAACATGTCAGAAGATTGGACGTCGGGCCAGTGGATCGGTCGACGTATCGACAGAAGGCTTCGGGTCGTGGACTCGGGCATCGGGCCAAGAAGAGCGGGTATTGTGCCAAGGATATCGGAGTTGCGGAGTCGACTGGCCGATTGGGCAATAGGCTGCAGAAGAGGACGATGCGCCGAAGAATCGGACGAAGCGTCGAGGGACCAATGACATGTCGGACAACTTGGTTAATTGCTTAGGATTAATTGTCTCGATCGAAGTTTTGTTTTGTTGTGCAGGATTAACTACGATGAGAGTAAGACAAGCAGCAGGTGTTGCGCCGGAGTCAAGATCATGATCACGTTGGGAGTTCGAGAGTTCGACGGAAGTTCGGACGGTCGTCGGAGGTTCAGCGAGAACAGATCCGAGAAGTCCAGAAGCTTGCCAAGCGAAGCTCGTCGGAACTCGCCAAGTGGATCGTCGCAAAGTCCAGGAGTATGCCGGATGTCCGCAGAAGGATCACCGAGGGTTTATCGGATGATCGACGGAAGTTGGCCGGAAACTCGCCAGAAGAAGCGATTGACGCATCGGAGCAAAGCTGCAGAAGTTGTCTTAGAGTTAATCGTAGTTAGCATGATGATTAAGCATGAAAATGGGAGGTGATCCCATTAGCTTAATCTTGGGGCAATTGGGCCCCTGAAAAGATTCAAATTGGGCCGAATGGAGTGAACCATTCGGACCCTGATTGCACCAGGAGGTGCAACCGCCCCAGCCAGGAGGTGCAACCGCCTGGGCTGTGAGGTTGGGAGGTGCAACCGCCCCAGCCAGGAGGTGCAACCGCCTGGGCTGTGAGGTTGGGAGGTGCAACCGCCCCAGCCAGGAGGTGCAACCGCCAGGGCTACGAGGCTGGGAGGTGCAACCGCCCCAGCCAAGAGGTGCAACCGCCCAGAGCTCAGTCTTCGAGCTAGACTGGGCGGTGCAACCTCCTCTGTAAAGAGGTAGCACCGCCAGAGCTCAAGTTTCGAGCTCTGCCAGGTGATGCAACCACCGAGCTCAGTCTTCGAGCTCTGGCAGAGAGGTGCATCAGCCTGAGCTCAGTTTCGAGCTCTGCCAGGTGATGCAACCACCGAGCTCAGACTTCGAGCTCTGCCAGGCGGTGCAACCACCGAGCTCAGTCTTCGAGCTCTGCCAGGTGATGCAACCATCGAGCTCAATCTTCGAGCTCTGGCAGAGAGGAGCAATCGCCTGAGCTCAGTCTTCGAGCTCTGCCAGGCTATGGCACCTCTCCAGTCAAGAGGTGCAACCGCCTGATCCCAGAATTCTGGGATTTGATCGATTTGATCGTTTTGAGCTCGAATTTTGAATTGGGTTGGGGCCTATAAATACCCCACCCATTCAGCACTGAAAAGATACAGACCTACACCGAAATCTTGATCTTTTCTGTGATTCTAAGAGCTCAAAAGTGTTGTAAAGCCTTTAAGTCTCCTCCTTCTGTTCTTCAAGTTTTCAGTTGTAAAGTGAGGAGAGAAAGGTCTGTAAAGGTTGTCTCCTGAGCCTGTCAAAAGGAGAAGAAATTGTAAAAGGGCAGTTTGGCCTTCGCCTATTGAAGGAAGGCCCCTAGTTGACGTCGGCAACCTCGTCGGTGGAGGAAGCCAAAAGTGGAGTAGGTCAAGGCTGACCGAACCACTCTAAATCTCTGGTTTGCGTTTATTTTCGAGCACTTTATCATTACTGCAAACCTCCTTCATTACTACTGCTCTCTGCGCTTTCACGAACAAGTTCTAAGTGTTGTTCTTCCGAATCTGCATTCAGACGTAAATTCGTATTTTCATACATTACAGTTTACGTTTACGTTTGATTCTGCAGAACTGTCTTCCGTGCTTTTACGAACGAGCTTCTTTGCAGTTTACACTTACATTTTGATCCTATTGATAATTGCAAACTGTCCTCTACAATTTTACGAACGAGTTTTCAACATTTAGACGTAAAACTGCATTCAGATGTAAATCGGCTTTCCTCGCTCAATCATCAGATCTCAGTTCACGTTTACGTCTTGATTTCAACTGCATACTGCCTTCTGCGAGTATACAAACAAGTTTCAAAGTTTAGACGTAAATCTGCGTCTAGACGTAAAACTGCGTTTAGACGTAAATCTGCGTTTAGACGTAAATTTGAGTTTAAGACGTAAATCTGAGTTTAGACGTAAATCTGCGTTTAGACGTAAAACTGCGTTTAGACGTAAATCTGCGTTTAGACGTAAATCTGCGTTTAGACGTAAAACTGCGCTTAGACGCAATCTGCGCTTAGACGCAAACTGCACTTAGATATAAACTGAGAATTTGCTTTTGCATCATAATAGTTTTTGAACGAACACAGCTTTTGGTTTTTAATCGCTGTAAGATTTCCGCTGCACTAATTCACCCCCCCCCCCCTCTTAGTGCTCTCGATCCTAACAATTGGTATCAGAGCGGGGTATTTCTCATTTCGGATTTACACCCGAGAGAAATGACTTTTCAAGAGGGTTGTTCGGTCTTTCGTCCACCGTTCTTTAACGGATTGGACTACACTTATTGGAAAACTCGAATGAGAGTTTTCTTAATTTCTCTAAATCTGGATTTATGGAATATCATTGAAAACGGTTTTCAACTTCCCTCTAAACCGATGAACGAATGGTCGGATTTGGAGAAGAAGTATTTCTCTTTAAACGCAAAGGCTATGAATGCCTTATTTTGTGCTTTGGACAAAAATGAGTTCAATCGGATTTCTACGTGCGAAACAGCTTTTGACATTTGGCGAACACTTGAAATCACGCACGAGGGAACTAGTAGTGTCAAAGACTCGAAAGTTAACTTTTTATTGCATGATTTCGAGCTTTTTCGAATGCAACCAAGCGAGACTATAGGCGACATGTACACCCGTTTCACGGATGTCGTCAATAGTTTAAGAGCTCTTGGAAAATGTTTTTCGGACTTTGAACTCGTAAACAAGATTTTGCGTTCTCTTTCTAAGAAGTGGGATTCAAAAGTAACTGCAATACAAGAAGCTAAAAACCTAAACAACTTACCACTTGAAGAACTAATTGGTTCATTGATGACATATGAAATGGTGTACAATGCACATGATGAACATGTTGAACTCTGGACAAATGAATGCCACTTGAGCGATGACTCAAGTGATGAGGACAATGATGAACAAAACAACCTTCCAAAGAACAGGAAGGATTTGGGACATAGAACATTTGAAGACCACTCGAGCATAAGCTCAAGTGATGGTGAACTTAAACTACAAATGAAACGAAAATTAAAAAGCAAAAAGAATCAAACTACTTGCTTTAAACGCAAGAAGAAGAACAAAAATTGGGATGAATCGAGCTCCTCCGAAGAAGAGAAAGTCAACAAAAGCAAGGCGGCAAACTACGCCTTAACAGCCTACAATGATGAGGTAATCGAAATCCCCCTAATTTACTTCGAAATTACATGATGCTTTTCATGATGCATTTTTTTTTTTCCTTTAAATTTTCTTGAAAATTATATTTTTAAGAATTTAATAATGAAAATGCAAAAATATAATCATGCTTGTAATCTTGAAAATGATAATAAAAATTGCATGTCTTATGTTGATGCAAGATAGAAATCTAATGATTTTACACCTAATGAGATTAATCTTATTTATGTGCTTGAGAAGCAAGAATGTATATTTTGATGATTTTCATATTACTTTTCAATGACGATACATGGCTTTTGTCTGGAAGGCTTGATATTTTTCATTGTCTTTGTTTATTAAATATAATGTATGGTTTTGACATAAAAATAAAGATTTGAGCATGCTATTATAAAGTCAATCATAAATTAAAACTAAAGAAGTTTTAGGCATTTATAAGAATCATTCAAAATTATGTTCAATGAAACCTTGCTTAATGTTGCAATGAAAATATTAAAGTTATACTTGATGATTTCAGATTTGACAAATGCTACACTTTAAATATGAATCATTCTTCAATCAGATTAAATGCTTCAATCATTTTCTATCTCTAAGAGTTCTCGATTTTGGTGAAATACAAGTGATAAATTCATTTATGATATCTTGTAAATCACTTGAATTATGAATGAGTTTTTCTTTTTTATGATGTGTTAAAAGAATCACTTAAAAAGAAAATGTTTTTCCCATTTTATCGAGATTAATGATTTCATGATATTATGTGAATCTCGAAACTGATTTTGATGAAATAGTAATAACGTTATTCATGTTATGAATCTTAAAAATGATAATATGCTTCATGTGATAATATGAATACATGAAACACTTATGATATTCTGTGTATTCATAAAATATTTATCTCATCATCCAATAACTCTTCTTGATATTCCTTATGAGATGAAATGAAATAATGCATGAAATACAAATGAGGAGTTAATGATCATGCATAATAGGATGTAATGAATTCTAGATACCATCGTTTGAATATCTATGATCATGCTGCCAAAATGATATATCATGAATGCTTGAATATCATGTTTGATATGCTCATGATGATGATTGATTTTTCAGTATCATGCATAAATTTTTTGAAATGTAATGTTAATGAATTTGTGCATTGAAACTATAATGATGCACAAATAAGAATGATTACTTACCTTTGTCATGATTTAGAAATTGATGTAAAGGGTTTTTCCCTTGTTGACAATGACAAAGGGGGAGATAGCTAGTTTGCACAAGTCAAGAAGATGCAAAAACTTGATTGCTAGCTTGCCTATCGTAAGTAGCAAAGATTGCTAACTTGCTTATTTCAAGAAGCAAAAGTTGTCTTCTTGAACATCACCATCTTGAATATCTCAAGAAGCAAGACTTGCTACTTGCACATTACAATAGGAAGCAATAATCATGAGCCTACACAAGAAAGTTATCTTGCATTTGCTTTCGAAGTTTTTTTGCTAGCTTGTATATTGTGAAACTTGTACATCGTAAAAATTGCTAGTTTGTTGGTCTAAAGAGAAGCAAAAAGTTGCTATCTCAAAAGAAGCAAATATACTATCTTGCCTATCTCAAGAGGCAAAAATGCTAACTTGCGCATCTAGCAAAGTGAGCAAAATTTTCAAGAAGCAAGAGTTGCCTTCTTGAACATCTCTAATTTGCTAGCTTGCATGATATAGAACTTGCTATCTTGAACATTACCAAAAGTGCTATCTTATATGTTATAAAACTTGAATATCTAAAACTTGATAGCATGAATGTTCTAAGCATGATATAACACTTGCTAAATCTTCTAGCTCCAAGATTGCATGATGATAAAACTTGATACTATGTTTTTCATGCAAAGAGTAGAACCAATATCACACACAAACATTTGATTGTGATACTTCTCCTTTTTGTTGATGACAAAGGGGGAGAAGTATGTTGATGAAAGTATGTTGATGACATGACATGTGATGCATAAGTTTATGCACATGTTCATGTTGACGTATTGCAAGTATTCATGATGAATATTGCAATGACTTGAATTCAGTTTGAATTCAAGGTTCTATCAAAATGGCATATTGATAGGGGGAGTTTGTTTAAACTCTGGGAGTTAAGTTTAACTCCGTCATCAAGTGGTTGTCATCATCAAAAAGGGGGAGATTGTTGATGAAACTGTTGAATCTCGTATTTTGATGATGAAACTACTTGATATATGTTTATGATTTAATCTGCGTTTTGAGTGACGCAGGATGCTTCGATCAGGATGAGACAATTAAAGCAGGAAAATCATATTGTGCCGAAGGAACATGTCAGAAGATTGGACGTCGGGCCAGTGGATCGGTCGACGTATCGACAGAAGGCTTCGGGCCGTGGACTCGGGCATCGGGCCAAGAAGAGCGGGTATTGTGCCAAGGATATCGGAGTTGCGGAGTCAACTGGCCGATTGGGCAATAGGCTGCACGAGAGGACGATGCGCCGAAGAATCGGACGAAGCGTCGAGGGACCAATGACATGTCGGACAACTTGGTTAATTGCTTAGGATTAATTGTCTCGATTGAAGTTTTGTTTTAATTGTGCAGGATTAACTATGATAACGATGAAGACATAAAGCGAAACAAAGTGTCGGAGTCAAGCGCGAAGGATTTGTTGCGAGTTCGAGAGTTCGTCGGAAGTCCGAAGATTCGTTGGGAGTTCGCGGAGCTCGCCGAGAAAGATCGGAGCTTGCCGAAGAAGCTCGTTGGAACTCGCTAAGAACAAATCGTGAAGTCTAGGAGCTTGCCGGGAGTCCGCAGAATGGTTTCCGAGAGTTCATCGGAAGACCGCCGGAAGTTTGCCGGAAGCTCGCTAGAAGAAGTCTTGACTTGCGGACTTTGTAATAGCTTAGAAAATGTCTTTAAATTCATAGTTAGCACGTTAATTAGGGTTAGGATTAGGTGTTAATCCTATAACCCAAGTAGGGGCCAATTAGGCCCAAGTTCGGACTGGTTTGGACCAAGTTTGGAGCCAAACCAAGTGAGCTGGAATAGTGAAGAGGTGCCACCTCTCCAGCTTGGAGGTAGCACCGCCCAGGCTATGTCTTCCTGCGAGGTTGGGAGGTGCAACCGCCCCAGCCAGGAGGTGCAACCGCCTGGGCTGTGGGGTTGGGAGGTGCAACCGCCCCAGCCAGGAGGTGCAACCGCCAGGGCTGCAAGGCTGGGAGGTGCAACCGCCCCAGCCAAGAGGTTGCACCGCCAGAGCTCAAGTTCCGAGCTCTGCCAGGCGATGCAACCACCGAGCTCAGTCTTCGAGCTCTGGCAGATAGGTGCATCAGCCTGAGCTCAGTCTCGAGCTCTGGCAGGTGATGCATTCACCAAGCTCAGTCTTCGAGCTTTGGCAGAGAGGTGGATCAGCCTGAGCTCAGCTTGGAGCTCTGCCAGGTGATGCAACCACCGAGCTCAGTTTCGAGCTCTGCCAGGTGATGCAATCACCAAGCTCAGTCTTCGAGCTCTGCCAGGTGATGCAACCATCGAGCTCAGTCTTCGAGCTCTGGCAGAGAGAAGCAATCGGCAGAGCTCAGACTTCGAGCTCTGCCAGGCGGTGCCACCTCTCCAGTCGAGAGGTGCAACCGCCTGATCCCAGAATTCTGGGATTTGATCGATTTGATCGTTTTGAGCTCGAATTTTGAATTGGTTTGGGGCCTATAAATACCCCACCCATTCAGCACTGAAAAGATACAGACCTACACCGAAATCTTGATCTTTTCTGTGATTCTAAGAGCTCAAAAGTGTTGTAAATCCTTTAAGTCTCCTCCTTCTGTTCTTCAAGTTTTCAATTGTAAAGTGAGGAGAGAAAGGTCTGTAAAGGTTGTCTCCTAAGCCTGTCAAAAGGAGAGAAACTATAAGAGGGAAGTTTGGCCTTCGCCCATTGAAGGAAGGCACCTAGTTGACGTCGGCAACCTCATCGGTGGAGGAAGCCAAAAGTGGAGTAGGTCAAGGCTGACCGAACCACTCTAAATCTCTGGTTTGCGTTTATTTTCGAGCACTTTATCATTACTGCAAACCTCCCTCATCACTACTGCTCTCTGCGCTTTCACGAACAAGTTCTAAGTGTTGTTCTTCCAAATCTGCATTCAGACGTAAATTCGTATTTTCATACATTACAGTTTACGTTTACGTTTGATTCTGCAGAACTGTTTTCCGTGCTTTTACGAACGAGCTTCTTTGCAGTTTACGCTTACATTTTAATCCTATTAATAACTGCAATCTGTCCTCTACGATTTTACGAACGAGTTTCAACACTTAGACGTAAAACTGCATTCAGACGTAAATCGGCTTTCCTCGCTCAATCATCAGATTTCAGTTCACGTTTACGTCTTGTTTTCAACTGCATACTGCCTTCTGCGATTATACAAACGAGTTTCAAAGTTTAGACGTAAATCTGCGTCTAGACGTAAAACTGCGTTTAGACGTAAATCTGCGTTTAGACGTAAAACTGCGTTTAGACGTAAATCTGCGTTTAGACGTAAAACTGCGTTTAGACGTAAATCTGCGTTTAGACGTAAATCTGCGTTTAGACGTAAATCTGCGTTTAGACGTAAATCTGAGTTTAGACGCAAAACTGCGCTTAGACGCAAAACTGCGCTTAGACGCAAAACTGCGCTTAAACGCAATCTGCGCTTAGACGCAAACTGCACTTAGATACAAACTGAGAATTTGCTTTTGCATCATAATAATTTTTGAACGAACGCAGCTTTTGGTTTTTAAATTATTGTAAGATTTCCACTGCACTAATTCACCCCCCCCCCCCTCTTAGTGCTCTCGATCCTAACAATTGGTATCAGAGCGGGGTATTTCTCATTTCGGATTTACACCCGAGAGAAATGACTTTTCAAGAGGGCTGTTCGGTCTTTCGTCCACCGTTCTTTAACGGATTGGACTACACTTATTGGAAAACTCGAATGAGAGTTTTCTTAATTTCTCTAAATCTGGATTTATGGAATATCATTGAAAACGGTTTTCAACTTCCCTCCAAACCGATGAACGAATGGTCGGTTTTGGAGAAGAAGAATTTTTCTTTAAACGCAAAGGCTATGAATGCCTTATTTTACGCATTGGACAAAAATGAGTTCAATCGGATTTCTACGTGTGAAACGGCTTTCGATATTTGGCGCACTCTTGAAATCACGCACGAGGGAACTAGTAGAGTCAAAGACTCGAAAGTTAATATTCTACTGCTTGATTTCGAGCTTTTTCATATGAAACCAAGCGAAACCGTTGTTGACATGTACACCCGTTTTACGGATGTCGTCAATGGTTTAAAATCACTTGGTAAAAGCTTTTCGGATTTTGAACTCGTTAACAAAGTTTTGCGCTCACTTTCTAAAACTTGGGATTCAAAAGTAACTGCTATTCAAGAATCGAAAAACTTGAACCATTTTCCACTTGAAGAACTAATTGGTTCATTGATCACATATGAAATGACGTGCAATGCACGTGAAGAACTTGAGAACCACCTTCCAAAGAACAGGAAGGATTTGGAACTCTGGACAAATGAATGCCACTTGAGCGATGACTCAAGTGATGAGGACAATGATGAACAAACCAACCTTCCAAAGAACAGGAAGGATTTGGGACATAGAACATTTGAAGACCACTCGAGCATAAGCTCAAGTGATGGTGAACTTAAAATGAAACGAAAATTAAAAAGCAAAAAGAATGGAACTACTTGCTTTAAACGCAAGAAGAAGAACAAAAATTGGGATGAATCGAGCTCCTCCGAAGAAGAGAAAGTCAACAAAAGCAAGGCGGCAAACTACGCCTTAACAGCCTACAATGATGAGGTAATCGAAATCCCCCTAATTTACTTCGAAATTACATGATGCTTTTCATGATGCACTTTTCTTTTTCTTTAAATTTTCTTGAAAATTATATTTTTAATAATTTAACAATGAAAATGCAAAAATATGATCATGCTTGTAATCTTGAAAATGATAATGAAAATTGCATGTCTTATGTTAATGCAAGATAGAAATCTAATGATTTTACACCTAGTGAGATTAATCTTATTTATGTGCTTGAGAAGCAAGAATGTATATTTTGATGATTTTCATATTGCTTTTCAATGACGATACATGGCTTTTGTCTGGAAGGCTTGATATTTTTCATTGTCTTTGTTTATTAAATATAATGTATGGTTTTAACATAAAAATAAAGATTTGAGCATGCTATTATAAAGTCAATCATAAATTAAAACTAAAGAAGTTTTAGGCATTTATAAGAATCATTCAAAATTATGTTCAATGAAACCTTGCTTAATGTTGCAATGAAAATATTAAAGTTATACTTGATGATTTCAGATTTGACAAATGCTACACTTTAAATATGAATCATTCTTCAATCAGATTAAATGCTTCAATCATTTTCTATCTCTAAGAGTTCTCGATTTTGGTGAAATACAAGTGATAAATTCATTTATGATATCTTGTAAATCACTTGAATTATGAATGAGTTTTTCTTTTTTATGATGTGTTAAAAGAATCACTTAAAAAGAAAATGTTTTTCCCATTTTATCGAGATTAATGATTTCATGATATTATGTGAATCTCGAAACTGATTTTGATGAAATAGTAATAACGTTATTCATGTTATGAATCTTAAAAATGATTGAAATATTTAACACTTTTATGCTCTTCCCCCTACTTTCTTCTTGTTTTCAATGATAAAATGGGGAGAAGTTTTGATCATGCATGGTAGGATATAATTTGACAAAATTGATACCATCATGATATGAAACATTTATAATGTACAATTATGCATGCAATACTTGTGCTTTCTAATTATGATGTGATGTATTGCATATGATGTAAATCATGATTTAAAATGCTATGAGTGCCAAGTTACACATTTCGAGAAGAAATTGTTATATTGAAATATTAATGTAATTATGAATGGTGATATGATATCATGCATGTAATACTTCAATTTATGATAATGATGCATGCTATGATAAAATATTCATGATGAAAAATTATCTTGACATTCATAACTTGATTATTCATCATTTGTCATGATTTTGAAATCGTTGTAAAAGGAAAAGAGTACTACAAAACTGTATTCTCTCGTTCTTTTTTACAATGACAAAGGGGGAGATAGCTAGCTTGTACAAGTCAAGAAGATGCAAAAACTTGATTTGCTAGCTTACCTATTTTAAGAAGCAAAGATTGCTAACTTGCTTATTTCAAGAAGAAAAATTGTCTTCTTGAACATCACTATCTTGAATATCTCAAGAAGCAAAACTTGCAATTTGCACATTGCAATAGGAAGCAAGAATCATGAGCTTACACAAGAAATTTATCTTGCATTTGCCTTCGAAATTTTTGCTAGCTTATATATTGTGAAACTTGTATATCGTAAAAATTGCTAGCTTGTTGGTCTAAAGAGAAGCAAAAAGTTGCTATCTCAAAAGAAGCAAATGTGCTATCTTGCCTATCTCAAGAGGCAAAAATGCTAACTTACGCATCTAGCAAAGTGAGCAAAATTTTCAAGAAGCAAGAGTTGCCTTCTTGAACATCTCTAATTTGCTAGCTTGCATGATGTAGAACTTGCTATCTTGAACATTACCAAAAGTGCTATCTTATATGCTATAAAACTTGCATATCTAAAACTTGATAGCATGAATGTTCTAAGCATGATGTAACACTTGCTAAATCTTCTAGCTCCAAGATTGCATGATGATAAAACTTGATACTATGATTTTCATGCAATGAGTTGAACCAATATCACACACACTTGATTGTAGTACTTCTCCTTTTTGTTGATGACAAAGGGGGAGAAGTATGTTGATGACATGACATGTGATGCATAAGTTTATGCATAAGTTCATGTTGACGTGTTGCAAGTATTCATGATGAATATTGCAATGACTTGAATTCAGTTTGAATTCAAGGTTCTATCAATATGGCATATTGATAGGGGGAGTTTGTTTAAACTCCGGGAGTTAAGTTTAACTCCGTCATCAAGTGGTTGTCATCATCAAAAAGGGGGAGATTGTTGAATCTCGTATTTTGATGATGAAACTACTTGATATATGTTTATGATTTAATCTGCGTTTTGAGTGACGCAGGATGCTTCGATCAGGATGAGACAATTAAAGCAGGAAAATCATATTGTGCCGAAGGAACATGTCAGAAGATTGGACGTCGGGCCAGTGGATCGGTCGACGTATCGACAGAAGGCTTCGGGCCGTCGACTCGGGCATCGGGCCAAGAAGAGCGGGTATTGTGCCAAGGATATCGGAGTTGCGGAGTCAACTGGCCGATTGGGCAATAGGCTGCACGAGAGGACGATGCGCCGAAGAATCGGACGAAGCGTCGAGGGACCAATGACATGTCGGACAACTTGGTTAATTGCTTAGGATTAATTGTCTCGATTGAAGTTTTATTTTAATTGTGCAGGATTAACTATGATAACGATGAAGACATAAAGCGAAACAAAGTGTCGGAGTCAAGCGCGAAGGATTTGTTGCGAGTTCGAGAGTTCGACGGAAGTCCGAAGATTTGTTGGGAGTTCGCGGAGCTCGCCGAGAAAGATCGGAGCTTGCCGAAGAAGCTCGTTGGAACTCGCTAAGAACAAATCGTGAAGTCTAGGAGCTTGCCGGGAGTCCGCAGAATGGTTTCCGAGAGTTCATCGGAAGACCGCCGGAAGTTTGCCGGAAGCTCGCTAGAAGAAGTCTTGACTTGCGGACTTTGTAATAGCTTAGAAAATGTTTTAAATTCATAGTTAGCACGTTAATTAGGGTTAGGATTAGGTGTTAATCCTATAACCCAAGTAGGGGCCAATTAGGCCCAAGTTCGGACAGGTTTGGACCAAGTTTGGAGCCAAACCAAGTGAGCTGGAATAGTGAAGAGGTGCCACCTCTCTAGCTTGGAGGTAGCACCGCCCAGGCTATGTCTTCCTGCGAGGTTGGGAGGTGCAACCGCCCCAGCCAGGAGGTGCAACCGCCTGGGCTGTGGGGTTGGGAGGTGCAACCGCCCCAGCCAGGAGGTGCAACCGCCAGGGCTGCAAGGCTGGGAGGTGCAACCGCCCCAGCCAAGAGGTTGCACCGCCAGAGCTCAAGTTCCGAGCTCTGCCAGGCGATGCAACCACCGAGCTCAGTCTTCGAGCTCTGGCAGATAGGTGCATCAGCCTGAGCTCAGTCTCGAGCTCTGCCAGGTGATGCATTCACCAAGCTCAGTCTTCGAGCTTTGGTAGAGAGGTGGATCAGCCTGAGCTCAGCTTGGAGCTCTGCCAGGTGATGCAACCACCGAGCTCAGTTTCGAGCTCTGCCAGGTGATGCAATCACCAAGCTCAGTCTTCGAGCTCTGCCAGGTGATGCAACCATCGAGCTCAATCTTCGAGCTCTGGCAGAGAGAAGCAATCGGCAGAGCTCAGACTTCGAGCTCTGCCAGGCGGTGCCACCTCTCCAGTCGAGAGGTGCAACCGCCTGATCCCAGAATTCTGGGATTTGATCGATTTGATCGTTTTGAGCTCGAATTTTGAATTGGTTTGGGGCCTATAAATACCCCACCCATTCAGCACTGAAAAGATACAGACCTACACCGAAATCTTGATCTTTTCTATGATTCTAAGAGCTCAAAAGTGTTGTAAATCCTTTAAGTCTCCTCCTTCTGTTCTTCAAGTTTTCAATTGTAAAGTGAGGAGAGAAAGGTCTGTAAAGGTTGTCTCCTAAGCCTGTCAAAAGGAGAGAAACTGTAAGAGGGAAGTTTGGCCTTCGCCCATTGAAGGAAGGCACCTAGTTGACGTCGGCAACCTCATCGGTGGAGGAAGCCAAAAGTGGAGTAGGTCAAGGCTGACCGAACCACTCTAAATCTCTGGTTTGCGTTTATTTTCGAGCACTTTATCATTACTGCAAACCTCCCTCATCACTACTGCTCTCTGCGCTTTCACGAACAAGTTCTAAGTGTTGTTCTTCCAAATCTGCATTCAGACGTAAATTCGTATTTTCATACATTACAGTTTACGTTTACGTTTGATTCTGCAGAACTGTTTTCCGTGCTTTTACGAACGAGCTTCTTTGCAGTTTACGCTTACATTTTAATCCTATTAATAACTGCAATCTGTCCTCTACGATTTTACGAACGAGTTTCAACACTTAGACGTAAAACTGCATTCAGACGTAAATCGGCTTTCCTCGCTCAATCATCAGATTTCAGTTCACGTTTACGTTTTGTTTTCAACTACATACTGCCTTCTGCGATTATACAAACGAGTTTCAAAGTTTAGACGTAAATCTGCGTCTAGACGTAAAACTGCGTTTAGACGTAAATCTGCGTTTAGACGTAAAACTGCGTTTAGACGTAAATCTGCGTTTAGACGTAAATCTGCGTTTAGACGTAAATCTGCGTTTAGACGTAAATCTGAGTTTAGACGCAAAATTGCGCTTAGACGCAAAACTGCGCTTAGACGCAAAACTGCGCTTAAACGCAATCTGCGCTTAGACGCAAACTGCACTTAGATACAAACTGAGAATTTGCTTTTGCATCATAATAATTTTTGAACGAACGCAGCTTTTGGTTTTTAAATTATTGTAAGATTTCCACTGCACTAATTCACCCCCCCCCCCCCTCTTAGTGCTCTCGATCCTAACAGAAACTTGATACTATGTTTTTCATGCAAAGAGTAGAACCAATATCACACACAAACATTTGATTGTGATACTTCTCCTTTTTGTTGATGACAAAGGGGGAGAAGTATGTTGATGAAAGTATGTTGATGACATGACATGTGATGCATAAGTTTATGCACATGTTCATGTTTACGTATTGCAAGTATTCATGATGAATATTGCAATGACTTGAATTCAGTTTGAATTCAAGGTTCTATCAAAATGGCATATTGATAGGGGGAGTTTGTTTAAACTCCGGGAGTTAAGTTTAACTCCGTCATCAAGTGGTTGTCATCATCAAAAAGGGGGAGATTGTTGAATCTCGTATTTTGATGATGAAACTACTTGATATATGTTTATGATTTAATCTGCGTTTTGAGTGACGCAGGATGCTTCGATCAGGATGAGACAATTAAAGCAGGAAAATCATGTTGTGCCGAAGGAACATGTCAGAAGATTGGACGTCGGGCCGGTGGATCGGTCGACGTATCGACAGAAGGCTTCGGGTCGTGGACTCGGGCATCGGGCCAAGAAGAGCGGGTATTGTGCCAAGGATATCGGAGTTGCGGAGTCGACTGGCCGATTGGGCAATAGGCTGCAGAAGAGGACGATGCGCCGAAGAATCGGACGAAGCGTCGAGGGACCAATGACATGTCGGACAACTTGGTTAATTGCTTAGGATTAATTGTCTCGATCGAAGTTTTGTTTTGTTGTGCAGGATTAACTACGATGAGAGTAAGACAAGCAGCAGGTGTTGCGCCGGAGTCAAGATCATGATCACGTTGGGAGTTCGAGAGTTCGACGGAAGTTCGGACGGTCGTCGGAGGTTCAGCGAGAACAGATCCGAGAAGTCCAGAAGCTTGCCAAGCGAAGCTCGTCGGAACTCGCCAAGTGGATCGTCGCAAAGTCCAGGAGTATGCCGGATGTCCGCAGAAGGATCACCGAGGGTTTATCGGATGATAGACGGAAGTTGGCCGGAAACTCGCCGGAAGAAGCGATTGACGCATCGGAGCAAAGCTGCAGAAGTTGTCTTAGAGTTAATCATAGTTAGCATGATGATTAAGCATGAAAATGGGAGGTGATCCCATTAGCTTAATCTTGGGGCAATTGGGCCCCTGAAAAGATTCAAATTGGGCCGAATGGAGTGAACCATTCGGACCCTGATTGCACCAGGAGGTGCAACCGCTTGGGCTGTGAGGTTGGGAGGTGCAACCGCCCCAGCCAGGAGGTGCAACCGCCTGGGCTGTGAGGTTGGGAGGTGCAACCGCCCCAGCCAGGAGGTGCAACCGCCAGGGCTGCGAGGCTGGGAGGTGCAACCGCCCCAGCCAAGAGGTGCAACCGCCCAGAGCTCAGTCTTCGAGCTAGACTGGGCGGTGCAACCTCCTCTGTCAAGAGGTAGCACCGCCAGAGCTCAAGTTTCGAGCTCTGCCAGGTGATGCAACCACCGAGCTCAGTCTTCGAGCTCTGGCAGAGAGGTGCATCAGCCTGAGCTCAGTTTCGAGCTCTGCCAGGTGATGCAACCACCGAGCTCAGACTTCGAGCTCTGCCAGGCGGTGCAACCACCGAGCTCAGCCTTCGAGCTCTGCTAGGTGATGCAACCATCGAGCTCAGTCTTCGAGCTCTAGCAGAGAGGAGCAATCGCCTGAGCTCAGTCTTCGAGCTCTGCCAGGCGGTGGCACCTCTCCAGTCAAGAGGTGCAACCGCCTGATCCCAGAATTCTGGGATTTGATCGATTTGATCGTTTTGAGCTCGAATTTTGAATTGGGTTGGGGCCTATAAATACCCCACCCATTCAGCACTGAAAAGATACAGACCTACACCGAAATCTTGATCTTTTCTGTGATTCTAAGAGCTCAAAAGTGTTGTAAAGCCTTTAAGTCTCCTCCTTCTGTTCTTCAAGTTTTCAGTTGTAAAGTGAGGAGAGAAAGGTCTGTAAAGGTTGTCTCCTGAGCCTGTCAAAAGGAGAAGAAATTGTAAAAGGGCAGTTTGGCCTTCGCCTATTGAAGGAAGGCCCCTAGTTGACGTCGGCAACCTCGTCGGTGGAGGAAGCCAAAAGTGGAGTAGGTCAAGGCTGACCGAACCACTCTAAATCTCTGGTTTGCGTTTATTTTCGAGCACTTTATCATTACTGCAAACCTCCTTCATTACTACTGCTCTCTGCGCTTTCACGAACAAGTTCTAAGTGCTGTTCTTCCGAATCTGCATTCAGACGTAAATTCGTATTTTCATACATTACAGTTTACGTTTACGTTTGATTCTGCAGAACTGTCTTCCGTGCTTTTACGAACGAGCTTCTTTGCAGTTTACACTTACATTTTGATCCTATTGATAACTGCAAACTGTCCTCTACAATTTTACGAACGAGTTTTCAACATTTAGACGTAAAACTGCATTCAGACGTAAATCGGCTTTCCTCGCTCAATCATCAGATCTCAGTTCACATTTACGTCTTGATTTCAACTGCATACTGCCTTCTGCGAGTATACAAACAAGTTTCAAAGTTTAGACGTAAATCTGCGTCTAGACGTAAAACTGCGTTTAGACGTAAATCTGCGTTTAGACGTAAATTTGAGTTTAAGACGTAAATCTGAGTTTAGACGTAAATCTGCGTTTAGACGTAAAACTGCGTTTAGACGTAAATCTGCGTTTAGACGTAAATCTGCGTTTAGACGTAAAACTGCATTTAGACGTAAATCTGAGTTTAGACGTAAACTGCGCTTAGACGCAAAACTGCGCTTAGAAGCAATCTGCGCTTAGACGCAAACTGCACTTAGATACAAACTGAGAATTTGCTTTTGCATCATAATAGTTTTTGAACGAACGCAGCTTTTGGTTTTTAATCGCTGTAAGATTTCCGCTGCACTAATTCACCCCCCCCCCCTCTTAGTGCTCTCGATCCTAACACCAAGAAGAGCGGGTATTGTGCCAAGGATATCGGAGTTGCGGAGTCAACTGGCCGATTGGGCAATAGGCTGCACGAGAGGACGATGCGCCGAAGAATCGGCCGAAGCGTCGAGGGACCAATGACATGTCGGACAACTTGGTTAATTGCTTAGGATTAATTGTCTCGATCGAAGTTTTGTTTTGTTGTGCAGGATTAACTACGATGAGAGTAAGACAAGCAGCAGGTGTTGCGCCGGAGTCAAGATCATGATCACGTTGGGAGTTCGAGAGTTCGACGGAAGTTCGGACGGTCGTCGGAGGTTCAGCGAGAACAGATCCGAGAAGTCCAGAAGCTTGCCAAGCGAAGCTCGTCGGAACTCGCCAGGTGGATCGTCGCAAAGTCCAGGAGTATGCCGGATGTCCGCAGAAGGATCACCGAGGGTTTATCGGATGATCGACGGAAGTTGGCTGGAAACTCGCCGGAAGAAGCGATTGACGCATCGGAGCAAAGCTGCAGAAGTTGTCTTAGAGTTAATCGTAGTTAGCATGATGATTAAGCATGAAAATGGGAGGTGATCCCATTAGCTTAATCTTGGGGCAAATGGGCCCCTGAAAAGATTCAAATTGGGCCGAATGGAGCGAACCATTCGGACCCTGATCGCACCAGGAGGTGCAACCGCCCCAACCAGGAGGTGCAACCGCCAGGGCTGTGAGGTTGGGAGGTGCAACCGCCCCAGCCAGGAGGTGCAACCGCCAGGGCTGCGAGGCTGGGAGGTGCAACCGCCCAGAGCTCAGTCTTCGAGCTAGACTAGGCGGTGCAACCTCCTCTGTCAAGAGGTTGCACCGCCAGAGCTCAAGTTTCGAGCTCTGCCAAGCGATGCAACCACCGAGCTCAGTCTTCGAGCTCAGGCAGAGAGGTGCATCAGCCTGAGCTCAGTCTCGAGCTCTGCCAGGTGATGCAATCACCGAGCTCAGTCTTCGAGCTCTGGCAGAGAGGTGCATCAGCCTGAGCTCAGTTTCGAGCTCTGCCAGGTGATGCAACCACCGAGCTCAGACTTCGAGCTCTGCCAGGCGGTGCAACCACCGAGCTCAGTCTTCGAGCTCTGCCAGGTGATGCAACCATCGAGCTCAGTCTTCGAGCTCTGGCAGAGAGGAGCAATCGCCTGAGCTCAGTCTTCGAGCTCTGCCAGGCGGTGCCACCTCTCCAGTCAAGAGGTGCAACCGCCTGATCCCAGAATTCTGGGATTTGATCGATTTGATCGTTTTGAGCTCGAATTTTGAATTGGGTTGGGGCCTATAAATACCCCACCCATTCAGCACTGAAAAGACACAGACCTACACCGAAATCTTGATCTTTTCTGTGATTCTACGAGCTCAAAAGTGTTGTAAAGCCTTTAAGTCTCCTCCTTCTGTTCTTCAAGTTTTCAGTTGTAAAGTGAGGAGAGAAAGGTCTGTAAAGGTTGTCTCCTGAGCCTGTCAAAAGGAGGGAAACTGTAAAAGGGCAGTTTGGCCTTCGCCTATTGAAGGAAGGCCCCTAGTTGACGTCGGCAACCTCGTCGGTGGAGGAAGCCAAAAGTGGAGTAGGTCAAGGCTGACCGAACCACTCTAAATCTCTGGTTTGCGTTTATTCTTGAGCACTTTATCATTACTGCAAACCTCCTTCATTACTACTGCTCTCTGCGCTTTCACGAACAAGTTCTAAGTGCTGTTCTTCCGAATCTGCATTCAGACGTAAATTCGTATTTTCATACATTACAGTTTACGTTTACGTTTGATTCTGCAGAACTGTCTTCCGTGCTTTTACGAACGAGCTTCTTTGCAGTTTACACTTACATTTTGATCCTATTGATAATTGCAAACTGTCCTCTACAATTTTACGAACGAGTTTCAACATTTAGACGTAAAACTGCATTCAGACGTAAATCGGCTTTCCTCGCACAATCATCAGATCTCAGTTCACGTCTTGATTTCAACTGCATACTGCCTTCTGCGAGTATACAAACGAGTTTCAAAGTTTAGACGTAAATCTGCGTCTAAAACTGCGTTTAGACGTAAATCTGCGTTTAGACGTAAATCTGAGTTTAGACGTAAATCTGAGTTTAGACGTAAATTTGAGTTTAGACGTAAATCTGCGTTTAGACGTAAATCTGCGTTTAGACGTAAAACTGCATTTAGACGTAAATCTGCGTTTAGACGTAAAACTGCGTTTAGACGTAAATCTGAGTTTAGACGTAAACTGCGCTTAGACGCAAAACTGCGCTTAGACGCAAAACTGCGCTTAGACGCAATCTGCGCTTTGACGCAAACTGCACTTAGATACAAACTAAGAATTAGCTTTTGCATCATAATAGTTTTTATTGAACGAACGCAGCTTTTGGTTTTTAATCGCTGTAAGATTTCCGCTGCACTAATTCACCCCCCCCCCTCTTAGTGCTCTCGATCCTAACAAGGAGCTCCGGGAGAGTCACCTCAAGCTTGTTCATATTAAAATTCATTATGAACTGTGAAAAGGAATCTGGTAGGGACTGAAGCACAATGTCCACACACAAGTTATCCTCTAGGACTATTCCTAGACCTGTGAGTTTCTCTATCCACTCAATTATCTTTAGGACATGGTTCTGAACCGGTGTCCCCTCAATCATCCTAGTGCGGAAGAGGCTCTTGGATATCTCATATCGCTGAGTCCTTCCCTGTTCCTCAAACAATTTACGGACATGTAGGAGAATGGATCTGACATCCATCTTTTTCATGTTGTCTCTGTAACTCAGGAGCCATAGAGCCCAACATATAGCACTGAGCAAGAGTGGAGTCATCAATGTACTTCACGTAGCGAGCGATCTCATCCTCGCTTGCCTCTTCTTCGGGCATAGGCAGCACTGTATCAAGGACGTACACGATTTTCTCCACTGTGAGAACAATTCTTAAGTTACGGAGCCAATCCGTATAATTTGGACCAGTGAGGCGGTTGACATCAAGTATGCCACGTAAGGGATTTGAAAGCGACATTTTCTGAAAATAAAGATGCAGCAGAAATGAATAATATGCAGATTTTGCAAGAAATAAACTATCAAGATATGAACTTTTATCTTAATATGCTCCCACTATTTTACTAACGAGTCACGTGACACCCTTAGCACGTGAAACGGAAGTCTCCGGCAGACTTCTAGTGGGGATCAGGATCCAATCAGCGTCTTAGTGTAACCTCGAGGGACTCGACCAATCACACTAAGCCTAAAAGGTAGGCAACTCTTACCGATCACAACTCCTTGTGATTCCCGTCCTGTTCGGCCTCCAAATCACCATGGCCTCGAGGGACTCGACCAACCATGATGCTTGGTTAAGTCAACACCTTCGTTACAAGATGAGTCTGATTTGATGATATACCCTTGAGGGACTCGACCAAGCATACCATGCCCTCAGGTCACCGGTGACATCTCTATGTCGTAAGCAAGATAGCGAATCGCGATATAGGTGAGTCTCGAGGGACTCGACCAACTCAACCTACACCGGGAATCGGTTCCTACTTATAACGATGGAAGGCCACGTGGGTCAATCCAATTGCCTCACGTTTACCGACTTAATATTATCGAGAGATGTTTTTATGATTTGGTCTCCTAATATGATATGTCACACATATACATATTTAATATATATCTATATCGCATGCAAATATATATACATATCTAGTATGTGTATAAGCAATCACACCAGATGATCATGGACCACAACCTAATATGATTAGGCCCGAGCCAGTAGGCCTAATCACTCACATGAAGATCTATGTGTGCAACGGTACATCTCCGTGCCCTATGATCATCCATCTCGTTCTCGTCGGTTCCGTCGACATCTTGATGCATCTTCATGCATCACGATCGTCCGTCCCATGGGTCCCGCTATCGCATCCACGCTCCCGCTGTGCCTTCTCATGTGATTACAACTTAATCATAGACACGCAGGCCCGACAATAAATGAGAAATATAATGGAGGCTCGCAGACCTCAATAATAATAATCACAAGTACACACATCACATGGTCCATGATCATCCGTTCACACATCATACATCACATGTATAAATAATAATCATCATGTAGGGAATTTTAAACTATCTTTTTGCCCAAAACCCTAATTCCCTCTTACTGCTGCCGCTGCCGCCACCCTGCTGGCGGCGGCATGTGCGGCAGGGCGAGGGCGCTGCCCTCGCCTACAGGCGGCACGCCCGCTGGCGGCGCTGCCGCTGCAGGTGGGCGTCGCCGCCTCTGCAGGCGATTCTGCCGGCAGGGCAATGCCCGCAGGCGGTGCTGTCCCGCTGGGCAATTGCCCCTATGGGGGGGGTTTCGCCCGCGGGAGCAGTGGCGCGGCACCTCTGCCCGCAGGCTGCCAGCCACGCCGGACGCAAGCCTGTTGCAAGCAGGCCGCCAGCCGGTTGCTGCAGACGCAGCCCCTGTGCTGCCTGCTTGTGGCTACGCTGCACGCACGCAGATCGAGGGCAGCAACTGTTGTTGCCCTTTCTAACTTTTGCGTCAATGATTTTGACATCAAAAGTTTTTCCTAAACACAACACACGCAGTTCAAAACCAATCATTCGCTTGAACAATCTGACTATGATACCACTGTTGGGAAATCTTGGGGGCGACATCATATGCGCAGCGGAAGAACAAGAAAACAAAATCCTCGATTCTCAAAGAGATGTTTGGCGTCGTGCGAAGATTGGTGCGCAAAATCCGCGAAACTTAAAACTGCATATAGAGTAGATTGTGTTACCTAGGGAGATCGTATATCCCTGTTTCCTTACAGATCCTTAGGAGAGGGTGAAGGAGGTCAAGCGTCCTCCTCTCTAGCGGTGATCCACACAGCAGGGTTGCGACGATGCTCCTCAAAACTCCAGGCCTGCTCTGAGGTGGAGAGGGAGAGGAGAATAGGAAAGGCAAGCAAAGGCTCTAACCTATGAGGCTCTGAATCCCTCCTATTTATAGAGGTACCCTGTCAAACCCTAATGGGTCCTCCCCTAGTGGGTATTGGATCTGCATCCAATAAGACAAGGGTTCCGTCGGATATCTCATATTCGAACCTCTACTCATCGCAATACCTACCATATGTGTGTGACCCTCTATGCCTAATATCGAGCTGGCCGTGAGTCATACCTGTCAGAACTCCTTCTAACTAAGTGAATTATTATCTCTGTAATAATTCACTTGACTCATTGACTACGGACGTACTAGGCCACTACGCCGTAGTCCCCAGACGATATAGGGGAATCCAATCCATTGGACCTGTCTGTCCTCAGTTACCGTGTACCTATAGTCCCTCATCCATCTAATATCCCAGAGACCGTATATCGAGCATGGTGCTGTTAGACTCATACGGTTTCTACTCGAGTCTCGCTCTAATCGGATTCTCCCGGAGAACTCTTTCTCTCTCAACCCGAATGACCCTGGCTAGGGATTTGTCTGAGCAAGAACACATGGGATATTCCTCTTATGACGCCGAGAGTGGATGATCCTCTATCGACACTCAATAGCCCTCGTAAGGTTGACTACCACTCCCAATGATCAGTTGTACTAGATCTGGGACAGCCAAACCTATAAGTCTGGTATCAAAGAGTGGAGCACTCATATAGGACATCCTTAGTGTCTCAAGTCTAAGAACCAAATACACCACTAGGACTACGGAATCGCTGTCTGACAATAAGGCATCATCAACCATCCAGCATTCCGTAAGCGGATCAATCAGTGAACTCATTCTCCAATGAGCACCTGTACTGTATCCCTAGTGTCCCTACACGAGCAACTATGAGACCAGCTGCATCCATCATATGGACGGGTATACAGCACACCAGTCTGTCCGGTTATCACGATGTCCCTTTCGAGTAACCTATGACCGGGATTATTTAGAATATGTGTTTAAAGGTGAATCGATCTCATTATCGTGATCTCATCACGATTCGATTCCCATTGCACAAATCCAAGAATATCACAATATATATATGCACATATGCAATAGTTATAAAGTGATGTACGCCAAAATATAATAAGCAAAAATATTATGTATCAAGTCACACGTGTCATCACTCACATGATTGGCTTGCTGGGCACATATGACTAACAGTCACCTCCGGGGATTTGAGGTAACGTCCGAGGTGACCTCTCCGGATCAGCACCTCTATTTGATTGTGGAGGTCATGGCAGTCCTCCGTGTCATGACCGTAGTCCCGATGGAACCTGCAATATTTAGACCGATCTTTGTGAGTAGCCTTCACAGGACTAGGTTGTTGCAAGAGACCCATCTCCTTCATTTGGAGGAAGATCTCGGTGCGGGACGTATTTAGTGGGAGAGGTGGGGGCCTCAGGAGTGGTAGCTCTTGTCGACCGAGCCCGCGACAGGGTGTCGTCGGGGCTACTGAGGTCGTTCCCCGGGACAGTTCCACCCTTGGCCTCTTGCCTTCTATGCACCTCCCCGCCACCAGCGCCTTGGCGATGACGTACTGGTTGGTGCATTGGAGCATTTCGGAGATGGTCACTGGCGGCTTCTCGATCAACGACCAGAAAAATCTCGAAGGCTTTAAACCCATCAGAAAAGCCTGCAAGATTAGAGAGGGGTGAGCGTCCGGAAACCCTCGGATCTCAGTGGCAAAATGTGCTACGAACTGAGAGAGCGAC
>NC_088351.1:26655000-26657500 GCF_036884655.1 Musa acuminata AAA Group | reverse complement strand
AGTCAAGAAAAGAACAACAAAGAAGAAGGCGCTCCAAGCAACATGGGACGATTCGAGCGCATCTGAGGAAGAGGAGTCCAACACCGAGCAAGTTGCTCATTACGCCTTTATGGCCATCGAAGAGGAGGTAACGGATTATTAGATGCTGATTTATCTTTCGATGAATTACTAAATGCCTTCCATGATTTATTTGACGAATGCAAAGTTATAAATAGAAAATACAAGTTGCTAAAAAAGGTACATGATAATCTTACTTGTGAGTTTGATAAATTAAAAGTCGAACATCATGATAGTTTAAAGTCATGTATCAAATGTCATGATTTAGAAACTATACAAAAAGAGAACTTGCTACTTAAGGACACCTTGAAGAAATTCGAGGTTGGTAGCAAGTCATTAAACATGATCCTTACAAACAAGGGGTCATGCTCCCCAAAAGAAGTGGGATTGGATTTGTGAGGAGTCCTCACCGAAATCCAACTACATTTGTAAAAGGCCCCATCTTACACGTTCGACACCAAACCAAGTGCAACTTTTGTTGCAAATCTGGACACAAGACACATTGTTGTCCATTCAAGAAAATAAGTCCAAACAAATTGATTTGGGTTCCTAAAGGAACCATGATAAACTCTATGCAACATGATAGAAAATGTAGATCTATTTATGAGGCACCCAAAAGCAAATGGGTTCCTAAAGATCATTCGTTCCTATAAAAACATTAGCCGGAGCAAGAAATAATGTTCTGCTCCTTGACTCTCAATGGTCATAAACCAAGAATCAAAAAGGGACTCGCAACGCTTAAGTAACAAGTGGAAACTATGAAATCACAAATACGATACAATTAGAAATATATCATACCCCCCTGATCTTCAAAACCTGTTCATCTACGAATTAATTCTTGTAGAAACTAAATATGTCATGATCTTAAAAGGGACACCAAACAAACATACGTACGCACATTAAAAGATCTATCTTACAAAGAGCTTCTTCCTTAGATAAAAACTCATACGAAATCATGTAACAAACATCAATTGCTCTGAAACTCTCCTCAAGGCAAAGGCTCCCTAATCAAATTATCTTGAGAGCTCACCTGCTGCAGGCGGTGGCACCTCTCCAGCTGGCGGTTGCACCTCCAGCTATCACGGGTTGCCAGAGGTTGCACCGCTCCAGCCAGAGGTGCAACCGCCAGCAGCTCTGCTCTTTAAAATCACGCTAGGGCCGGCTGAGGAACCGACCCCAACTCACCCCCATTTCCTCCTCTACTCTTTCAAGTCTCCTCCATTCCCATTTCACTCCTCTAAGCCTTCCAAATACCTCTTATTTCGGAGCAAAACATCAAGAATCCTTCCTTCTCTTGAAGATTTCACAAAGGTACTCTTTAAGAAGCTCTTAAATTCTGTTTTGTTCTTCATTTACTTTAGCTCATCATCATCCCTCTAAACAGCAGTAGTAATGGGATCTAGAAGATCCTCAAGGGACAAGGGAAAGAGGAGAGTAGTAGAAGAGTTTGATCTCACTCTTTTTGATTCCAAAAACCATGCTGAAAAATTTCTCTCCTTCGAACTAAGAAGCATCAATAAGGGAAAATACGTAGATCTGAATGAACTAAGAGATGTAGAGACTATCCATTGGTTTGCCAACCTAAATCTACTTCCCATTTTGCAGATCAACGAACCCATTTATCCTAGACTAGTTAGATTGTTTTATAACAACATGCAAAAAGATGATGAAGAAGAGGATATCAACCTATCTCTTAGGACAACACATCTCAATCACTGATAGATTCATTTGTGATATGATAGGTATTCCCATGAAAAGCATAGGACTTTACTTCAAAGGATCATGGGATGAAAAAAACTATTGAAACATCCTACGTTGAAGCCTTAGGAACAATCCTTGCCAATCCTAACGTAGAATCTATTCCTAAAAGTTGTGAACATCTAA
Source organism: Musa acuminata AAA Group (assembly GCF_036884655.1). Lineage (NCBI taxonomy): Eukaryota > Viridiplantae > Streptophyta > Magnoliopsida > Zingiberales > Musaceae > Musa > Musa acuminata. The sequence goes on along the minus strand of NC_088351.1, from coordinate 26,655,559 downwards.
TGCCCTTTAACACTAAGATACTTCATCATATCATGACTAGTATAATTCTTCCTAAGCAATACCATCATGATGAAGTGAGTCAATGGAATTAGGAATTATGTACCTAATTATGAAAGAACGTGACATTTGTCTTGGGTATCTGATCCAACAAAACATGTGGGAATTATCTACGAAAGATATGATGCTCCCATATGGTGGAATTATTACTAGAATAATGAAAGCTTACGACATTCAAATACCACTAGAAGAAGAAGTAATGAAATCAGATAGATACAGCATAATAAACAAAAATCTACTTCACCGACTAAGATGTCACTATAGGAACGGTAACTGGGTTAGAATGCCTAGAAGAACTGATCCCCCTCAACCTGAACCTGAACCAGAGCCGGAAACCCCAGTCTTTAGGAGTACCCACTCTCCTCCGATCTGTCCCCTATGAGAAACACATCCGGTTGAGTAAACTCACACATCATCCATCGAAGATATCGGGATTCGGATGGACCGATTTGAGCAACGACAAGAACGGCTAGAACTTCGACAAGATCAAATACTAACCGAG